>NC_052359.1:1342338-1562540 GCF_009727055.1 Benincasa hispida | reverse complement strand
CTCGCATAGCAAAGAAATGACTTATCGTTTAGGGAAGAAGCTACACGATTCTGTGTTTAGGTTTTCTTGAATGATGTTTAGAAATCGTATACGATCATTAACAAATCGGCACACTATACGATCGTCCCATAGAGAAAGTACTGTGATCGTGTAGAAATTAGTTCTTGTCAGGGATCGTCTAGAGGAGCCAGGAGGGTGGACGTATCGTGTTTAGAGAAAGGAGTATCAGTAATAGGCTCTCGATTTTTTACAGGATCGGTTTAACTCTTTCGATCAGCGCGCTCCTTCTTTTTCTTATGGACGACAATGTTGAACTAAACACAAAAAAATAAACAACATATCATTTGGTTACAATAAACCAATCTTCATTTCACTAACTCACGTCCAAACGTTGATTTTTGATTTAATTATCCATATAATTACCAACTAAAATATTTAATAAATATAAATTGCATATTATATTTTAACCTATAGTTTGATATCACATTATCTACTATAATATTTTCTCCTCTACTTGATATAAATTATAATTTATATCTAATTTCCTCCACAATAATTGTATCTCATACATTTAGTCAATTATATCATATATAATTAAACTAAAATCCAAATTATATATAATATAATCGAAACTTCCTCTTGTCCCAATTTGAACATTTTAAATTAAACCCAAACACTGGTTTTCGACTTTATCCAAGCTACCCAAGGGAACCTAATTGACCTATTGGCTCGAAGCTCCAACGGTCCGTGTTAGTGACTAAACTCTTTAGCCACGAGATCCACCACCGTTTTAACCTGTCAGGCACTTCCACTAAAGACCAAAACTGAAACTCTCTTACCACAGGGATATATTTCTGGTCCATCGGATATAAACAATCATGAGTACGATGACCCTTTTCACAGATGATCGTAAGATACAGCTGGGTCAAAATTACTGTTTTTTCCCTATAGGTTACATCTCCACTCCTAAGTACCACTAATTCCTCTAAATGAACAATACAGCTATAGTCCAAACTAATGTCGTGAACACCTCTCAGGCTAAAAGAAAAGTGTGTGTCGCCACAACGTTCAAGCCCTGGAATCAGCCACTTAAGGGAGCTAATCTATCTACTTACCCCTGCCTCGGGGAAGGAGTGAATTTCCATCTTGTGTAGCTGAGTTTCTAGCTCCCAAAATCAGGACGAATCCCCAAAAATGGTAGGTTTGAATCGGCGACCTGGCCACTCGCACCCATACAAATCAAAGAACCACCCTCAATGACAAGAGTTCCCAACTCACACAGGATTGAAGGTCATGTTACCTATTGTCAATTCTTAGTGAAGTGAGTCTCTGTCTGAACGATGTTATATAACGAGACGTTAACACTTTTGTGGTCAGGTCTTATACAAACTCTTTGTATAGGACGCCCCTGCTCGCATGTCCCAACAAATGAATGATCAGGATCAGATCATCTGTGACAAGTCACACACTTGTGACCATTCCACAAAGTGGGCGCGTCCGTATAGACCAGGATTAAGGTTTCCTCCTATTATCCATATACTACAAGACCATTTTGGTTATACTTTAAGACTTGATCCACTCATATGTCACCACATACATGCTTGAGTCACATACAGATAACCAGGGATTTTATGTTTATTGGTTTGTGGTAAAGCAAATAAAACAAGCAACTGAGCAAATAAACAAGATGTGAAGTAAATATCATATATTAACAACACAAGCGTTCGTACATACTGTTTACAAACTTTAGGACACGAGACTTTAGGACATCAACCCCAACACATCGAACATACAAGAACTCACCATCTAACACCAACATGTGCTTAAAACGCTTCTTCAAATAAGCAATGGCAGTATCATTTAACGAAGCATTATCAACTGTCAATGTCATAACCCTTTCAATACCCCACGGTTTTAGACATTTCTCAACCTCTTTTCCTATCGTCTCCCCTCTATGATTCTCAGTTTGGGTGAAATTAAGAATTCTTTTATGTAATTTCCAATTTTAATCAATAAAGTGTGCAATCAAAACCAAATAGTTCATATTTTGGATTGATGATCACGTATTAGTTGTAAGTGACACTCTATATTCTTCTTTCACAAAAATGTCTTTCAACATCTCTTTCATGCTATCATAAATTCCCAAAATATCCTTAGCAATTTTTTTTCGAGAAGGAAGAACAAAATTAGGTTCTACTAACGTCAAAGTCCAATTCATAAACCTCTTAAACCCCTGGTTCTACACAAATTTAAATGGCAACTCATCTATTATAATCATCTCAGCAAGTAGTCTCCGAGCACTCTTCTTAAAAACCCTAAAGAGTAAAGAAACAAAAGCGGAAGAAAAAACAAGACGATGCCGAATAAGAAATGAAACGTTTCGATTTTTAACTTTTTATTAATATTTTATATATTAATATTATATGTAATCTATATTTATATTTAAACGGTTCGGTTCAGTTTAGAAATCAGTTTTCAAACTTGAAACCGAACCGAACCGTTTAAATTTGATTTTAACATTCCAACGAACTGCATCGAACCGATTTTTTCGATTTTTCTTATAAATCGATTTGATTCGGTTCGTTTTTGTAAATTGATTCGATTTAAGCAGTTTTGTTGTCCACCCCTACATTTACACTCTATAGGTCTTACCCCATTAGCCTGATCTACAAGAACCCATACCAAGTTGAAGTACATCGACTCCATCTCGAGATCTATGGCTTTGATCCACTCATCCCGATCAACATCCTTCATTTCCTTTTGATAGGACAACAGATCCTTAACGTCACCATCTGCCACCATAGCTTGGATTTTCGTGAAACCCAGATAGCGATCAGGCAGGTTCGTAACCCTCCCACTGCGACAAGGTTCCCTTAACTCTTGAGGTGGAACCGACCTACCAGATGAACTATCATCAACCACTCTGGTTGATGAAACAGATCCTTCAACAAATCTTGTTGAAGTTTCAGTAGTTTCTTTGGAAAGCTAACTTAACACGACTTTACTACGTCGACTGTGCTCCCTGATATGATCCTCCTCCAGGAAAGTAACGTTCGTGGAAACAAACACCTTGTATTCGAACGGATCATAAAAGTAACTCCTCGTGTACCTTTGGGGTAGCCTACAAAAAGGCACAACCTCGATCGTGATTCAAACTTCTTGGGATTTTCTTCAAGCACATGTGTTGGGAAACCCCATATGCGAAAGTGACGTAAACTGGCTTACACCCGTTCCACAACTCCAGAGGTGTTCCTACAACACTCTTAGAAGGAACACAATTGAGAATGTACACCACAGACTCCACTGCAAAACCCCAACACGAGTCTAGTAAGGAAGTGTAAGTCGTCATCGAACGAACCATGTCCAACAAGGTTCTATTTCTCCTCTCTACTACACCATTTTATTGAGGTGTACTGAGTGTCGAGAGTTGGGAAACGGTTCCATGTTCTAATAAATAGTCCTAGAACTCAGAATCCAAAAGCTCTCCACCTTGATCTGATTGAAGTGTTTTAATTCGTCTACCCAAAGTATTCTCAACTTCGGCCTTAAATATATTGAACTTTTCAAAAGATTCATACTTTCGTTGCATCAGATAGACATACCCATATCTCGAGTAATCATCATTAAAACTGAAAAAAGTACTCATAGCCTTCTCGAGCTCGCACATTCATAGGACCACAAAGGTTAGAATGTACAAATTCAATAGGCTATTTGGCTCAATAACCTTTTCTAGTAAAAGGTCTTTTAGTCATCTTACCTTCAAGGCAAGATTCGCACACTGGTAAATAATTTTCCTCTAATTCGTTTAGAACGTCATTCATCACCAATCTCTCAATCCTGTTGAGATTGATGTGCCCTAATCGAAGGTGCCAAAGTTGGGCATTTTCTTTTGGAGAAATCGTTGGCGTTTAGATTGAGTTACGGTAGATTTAAACATCTCTATGTTATGGAGGAAACTTATGGCTAACGGTCTTAGCACATACAATTTGTTTTCAAATTTAACCGTATAAATTTAAAGACCATCCTTATGAATAAACGCTTTATTCAATTTAAAAGAAAGAGTGTAATTTCATTGTAACAGACACTTTACAGGATTAGTTCATGAACTACAAAGACATCTTTTAATATAAGAAACCTATTCTGTAAAGATAATTGGATGCCTCTCACTGCCACAGCTGAGACGACGTGCCCGGTGCCTACTCGCAACGTCATCTTACTAGCCTCCAACTGTCGCTAGATCTAATCTTCTGAAAAAAAGAACATACATGATTAGTGGCACTCAAATCTATTATCCAAGAAGAATCATCATTCTCCACTAAACAAGTTACTAACACAAGTAAATCACATTTACCTTTTTCTGCCTTGGCCTTAGCCTTGGCTGCCTTCTTTTCCTTCAGATAACGAGGACAAATCCTCTTCCAATGTCCGTCCTGGTTACAGTGGAAACATTTTTCTTTTTCAACCGGCGGTGGACGCTTCTTCTAAGCGACAAGTGGCGAGTTAACAAGTGCATTCCTTTTACCTTTACCACCCTTCTTCTTCTTCCCCTTTCCAGAATTAGAAGTTGAAGGTGCAGACTTTGTTCCTGAAGTCGAACCTCGATAGAACCTTTTAGAAGACGAGACAAAATTTTCCTCACCTCCCTTTTTCTTCTTACTTTTCAGCAAGGATTGTTAAGTCTACAACTCGTTCAGAAGAGTGGTAAGGGAGTAGTCCACATTGTTAAGAATCGTATTGCTAACAAAGTGGAGGAAGCTCTCCGGCAATGAATGCAGTATAATGTTAACCTGACTGCCCTCATCGATTTTAGACCCATTCATCTTTGCCACGTTAAAGTGAACCATCATATTCAACACGTGTTCACGAAAAAATGTGACTTCCTCCATTTTGGAGCTGAAGATGTGTTTTAGAGCCTCATGCTTGAGCTGTCCAGACGGCTATTCGAACATTCCCCGTAAGGACTCCATTATCTCACGTGCTGAGACCATGGACTCGTGTTTCTTGGCCAACACGTCACTAAGACTGGCCAAGATTTAGGCTCGGGCCTTCTCGTTTTCTCGTGTCTAACGCTCCTACTTCATCCGAACATTTCGAGTAGCGTCCTGAGGTGGAATAGGAGGACATTCCTCCGTAAGGACAAACTTCAGATCCTCAATGATTAGTATCATCATGAGCATATGTTTCCAACTTGAATAGTTTTGGCCATTCAATTTTTCGGTTCTAAGTAAACTGATAGTGGTTGTAGCCATTAAAAACCGTTGTTGGAAAAACGAATAACCTTTTATAAGACTTTACAAAAAATCACATTTTTTAACCAATTAGTTTTAGCAAAACAGATTCCAGGTACCTAAGTGATAAGACTTCTATTTTGCAATGATGCCCCAGCGAGGTAGGACAAACGTCACCGATGGGGTGATCAGATGTCCCTTCACTGGGTTGAGACATTCTCAACCATTAGGCAGAACCAACGCTTGGAACTGAACCTAATAGCTACCATTTGTTCGGTCCAGAACTGTTAACCCTTAACAATCCCGCATAAGTGTAACCCCTCGTTTTCAGCCTTAAAGTCCCGCCCTAATGCGCCCACCGTAGGGAAAAAGTAGATTAGGACAAGAGACTAAGTAACCTTATCCTCTTACAGGAGATCAAATAGAGAAACGCGCAAAACATCCATCCTATAGGGGGACACACCCAGGGTGCCACGAGGCAATGCGCAGAAACTTTATTCAATCTAACAAGAGAGACCGTGGGATATGTTGTCGCACTTCCAGCTCCCACTTACTATGAACATTCTCTCCATCCACCTTGATATTGATCTACCCAAACACCATCCTTTAGGAGGACACTTCTAGGGTGTCACGAGGTCGAGGATATATCTCATGGTGTGAACTATAAGGGAGAAATGCGAGAGGTGTAAATGAAACATCAAATGCCCAAGTACCTCCCATTGAATGTTCTACCTAGGGGTTTATTAACCTAGACAATCTGACTACTGATTATAATCTAAGTCATTTATGAAGTTTGCTCAAAAACAACTTTTGTCTTTGAAATATTAAAAAAAAAAAAAAAAAAAAGAAGAAGAAGAAAACAAGTCCAATTAGTCACATTAAACTCTTTAATGGTCTGGCCTTAACTTGCATCCATGCCTCAAATCTATCTAAATCATCTTTCTAGGTAGGTTCCAAAGTAGGGGTGTTCCGTTGCTGTCACCTTAAATACCCCAGCCTAGACGGAACTCGCCTTAGACAAAAGGTCTATTATAGATAGATTTGCTACATAAAGTCTCAGTCATGAACGAAGCTATATGAAAAGACATTAACACTTTAAGGTCAGGTCTTATACAAACTCCTTATATAGGACGCCCCCGCTTGCATGTACACTACATGAATGATCATGATCAGACCATCTGTGACAAGTCACAACATTTGTAACAATTCCACAAAGTGGGTCGCGTTTGTATTGTTACCAGGATAAGGTTTTCCTCCTATATCCATATACTACAGACTATTTTGGTTGTCACTTAAGACATGATCCACTTGTATGTCACTACATACATGCTTAAGTTACATAAAGACAACCAAGGATATTAAGTTTATTGGTTTGTGGTAAAATAAAAAACATCTAAATGTGCAAAGTCAATAAATGAAGTAAATATCATATATATTATACATCACAAGTGTTCTTACAAAGTTGTTTACAAACTACAGGACACGAGATTTTAGGGCATAAACCCCAACAGTGGTTGCCTTCTTTCATCAGTGGTAACCAGTCTATGTTTGTTCCTGGTAGGTCAATTTTCGATAACATTTTATTGTGTCAAGAGCTTATGGGGGCTACAAGGAGGGCAGAGGGAATTCGAGTTATGTGTTGAAGGTAGATCTTCAGAAGGCGTACGCTTTGATCAATTGGGATTCTCTATTTAGTGTGTTGCTGGCTATAGGTATGCCGCTTCAGTTTGTCAGTTGGGTGAGGGTTTGTGTTACATCACCTACGTTCTCTGAGATGATTAATGGTTCCCTTTAGGGGTTTTTTCCTTGTAGGAAGGGGTTGAGTTAGGGGGATCTGTTGTCTTCTTTTTTGTTTGTGATGGTGATGGAGGTCTTGTCCAGATTATTAAATAAACCTCCTGTGTGGTTTAGGTTCCATGATCAATATGAGCGTGTCGGCCTGACTCATTTGGTTTTTACAGGCGATTTAATGCTTTTTTGTGCAGCTGAGAGAGATTTCTTGGAGTTTGTGAGGCAGGTCCTGCCGGATTTTGTAAGGCTGTCTGGGTTAGTTGCAAATGTTGGGAAGAGTTCCATGTTTGTTGCGGTGTGGAGCCTGGTGAGGCGAAGGAACTAGCTACGTTTATGGGATTCTTTAATGGTTCGCTGCCTGTTAGGTTTCTGCGTTACCGTTATTGGTTGGTCAGTTGAGGGCTATGGATTGTGCGCCTTTAATACAGAGGATTACAGCTTGTATTAGAAGCTGGGCAGCGTGATCCCTCTCTTTTGCTGGAAGGTTGCAACTTGTTAGGTCTGTTTGCAGTCCTTTCAGGTGTTTTGGTGTAGCATCTTCGTGTTGCTTGTGTGTGTAACTCATGAGGTTGATCGTCTATTACGTAGTTATTTATGGAAGGGGAGTGCAATGAGTCGAGGTGGTGTGCGGATGGCGTGGGCTGAGGTGTGCTTACCATTGGGAGGGGGAGTTGGGTGTGAAACATGTGGCTTCATGGAATCAGGCTACTATTATGAAGCTGCTTTGGCTTCTCTTAATTAAATCGGGTTCATTATGGGTGGCGTGGGTGGAGGCGTCTGTTTTGTATGGGAAGTCTTTGTGAGCTGTTCGGAGTGAGATTGGGAGGTTTTGGTGCTTAAGAGCTATCTTGCGTTGTAGAGATAGACTCAAGCATCTGGTTTGTTTGATGGTCGTCGATGGATGGTCTTGTTTTGTTTGGTGGGATCCTTGGTTGCCGGGGGGTGCAATTTTGGATTCATATGGGTCTATGGTGGTTTATGATGTAGAGGGTAGTTTAGAGGCGCGGTTGTCGGAGTTCTTAGATAGTGAAGGAGGTTGGAGGTGGCCTACAGTATCTTGAGAGTTGCTTGAGATCTGGGTCTTATGCAGGCAGTGGGGCCTAGGGGGAAGGATTATTCGGTTTTGGGAGTTCGGGTGCTAAAGGGGCGATTTTCTAATAGGTAGTGCAAATGGAGAGTTTTGCGTCCTCATCGTCCTACGGGGGGTTTTGTCTTTGGGCCTAGTATTTTGTGGGTGGGGGTGTATTTCCGTGCCACTCCTTCTGTACGTGATTAGCTGTGAGGGACAGGTTGGGTACACAGGATTGGTTTGAGAGTTGGGTTGTTGTTCGGTAAGAGGGGGGTTGTAACACCCCATTTTTTGCTAGTAATCGTTAATTTCAGTAAATTTATATTATTAAGGATTTTTGGGAATTTTGGAAGTCAAGTGTAAGAAGCTTCTGGCGGAGCATTGCGGTAATTTTTCACCGTATGGTCCGGAACTGATCGGCACCTCTACATTATTTGGGAATTCATTGACAGGAATTAATTTGCATTTATTTGGGAAGAAAAATGAAATTTTAAATAAGTATATTAACGTGGAATCAAGGAAAGGAGAATATTAAAATTAAAGTAGACTTTTTATTATCTCGCATTTTATTTACTTATTATTATAATTTTCCTTTTTATAAAAAAAAGCTAAATCATATCCCTTTCTCACCTCACGTGTGCATCCGCCGATCCTCCTCCTCCCTGGATTTTTTCCCATCGCGCTTTCACACGGCCACCGCGCGAAACCGTACCGAGCCACCGAAGTTTTTCCGACCCGGCACAGAATCCGCAGTCCGAAGTTTTCCGCCGCCACAGGACACCAGCTCTCTCCTGTTGCATCGTTTGTAGAAGCTCTAACCCCGCCTACACGGATCTACACGTATGCCGCCCTGCCTACCGCTCCCAACCATTGCTTCAAAAGCTTTCTCCAACTGCAGTGCCTTCTAGCCCTCTGTTCGCCGTCCATACACCGCTGTCATCGTTAGGTTTCGCAGGATCTGGTTAGTTTTTGAATTTGAGTCTGGGAAACTGGTTGAATGTTCTGTCTAGCGGTTCGAGATCGTTTTCGACAAGTTTTTGTTTGGGAGCGAGTTCAGCTTAAACTTTAGCTTTGGAACTTTGATCCAAGATTATTCCATTCTAAGGAGAAGATAAACTTGTTTAGTTTTATTTTGGGCTTAAGTCTGAGGTAAGTAATCTTCACTATTGGAACTGCCCACGGGCCAGACATTAGATGTATGCTACTATGATAAATGAATGATATATGACAAATGACAACATGATGGACGGATAGTATAGTATGACCAATGTTATGTTCTGGTATGGAGATCTCAAAGATTTATTTGGGCACAAAGACATTTGAATGCTAGCATGAGATGGTCATGTGATTCCATATGGTTGTTATTTGATTTATTAATGTTGAGAATTGTAAGACTAGTTACAAGGATAATCTTGACTGTTCTGAGATTTAATGAAACTGTTTAGAAAAGATATATGAGCATGTGATAATATGACTGAAGCATGTAAATGTAAGAGCATTGATTTAGATTTTATGAAATATATTAAAAGGATGATTGGGCATGATCCTAAATTATGAGTTAAGCAACAACTATTTCGGAAATGTCTTAAAAGTTAGGTGAAAGTTGGAAGCATTTTTGTGATGTGCTTATTGATGTGATTTATTATGAAAGTGTGTAAGTTATATGATGTATTATGAAATTTCAAATGTTTGATTGTTACATAAGTTAGCGCATGAAAGTGATGTACTAGAGTGGATTCCATTAATATCTAGAATTAATTACGTATGTTGAGGTTAACTAGCCTGACCTTCATTAGAAGATTTTAGAGGATTCATGATTAGGTGAATGTTAAATGTAAAATGAAGTTAGATGCAATCTTTTTTCCTTTCCAGACTATGTGACTGCATGAAAGTGATGCACGTCCAAAGGCGCTAGTACATGAAAGAGATGTACTAGGGCTGGTGTGTACGAAAGTGATACATACCTAGAGGATCTAGGGTGTACGAAAGAGGTACATACTCAATGGGTTATGTGTATACGAAAGAGATGTATACATAACTAGATGTACGAAAGAGGTACATACTTAGTAGGTTAGGTGTATATAAAAAAGGTGTATACTTAACCAGGTGTACGAAAGAGGTATACATTCAGTGGGTTATGTGTATATGAAAGAGGTACATACTCAGTAGGTTAGGTATATACGAAAGAGGTGTATACTTAACCAGGTGTACGAAAAAGGTACACATTAAGTGGGTTATGTGTATACGAAAGAGGTGTATGCATAGCCATGCGTATGTAAGGGATTGTGTTTCCTTCGGGATTCACCAGAGGTTGTGGGTCCTACGGGACTTACTAGAGGTAATGGACATACTTAACCACAATAGGATAGAAATAAGTTTTTCACGTATATATGTGTCCCATGAGGACTAGAGCAGTTTATATGTTCCACTAAAGGTAGGCATCTAGAGGGCATAGATGCCTACCCTGACCCCAGTAGTGGGGTTACTTACTGAGTATTTTATACTCACCCTTTTCTCATGTTTATGTTTCAGGTAAGAGTAGGGACGCGTCGGCGCATGACAAGCAGAATTCGTGATCGAGCCACTGGGACGATTTTATGCTTCCGCTCATGATATTTAAACTTTTCTTCATGTTTTTCTTAGCTTTCAGTGTTGATGTTTAAAACTTACTATTAAGAATCGCTTCCAGATTTATTTATTATCATTTATGATTTATGGGTACCCTACCGTTGTTTTTAATATTTGAAATTAAATGCAAAGTCTATTAAATTTACCTTATTTAATTAGTATTTATTTCACCATAACAGAGTGTTGTGTTAATTTCCATGCATGCATGTGTTTAGTAACGGCCTAACTTTAGTCCTAGGGGTTCGAGTCGTTATAGTTGGTATCAGAGCCCATGTTTTGGGTTCTATAGACTGACTTACTACGTAAGTCTAGATAGTTCCTGTGGCCCAGTAATGGTTCCCTCGTCATCGCCAGGTATGTCCTACTAATGAAGTTTCATTGCATATATGAGAATATTGATGTAGTGTTTTAATAGCATGATTTCTGAGAAAGATCCAGAGATAGATAGTTAATTTATGAGTTCATCACAGAACATGGCACATAAACCTAGAGCAAGAAAGAAAGTTAGAGAAGGAGTGCAAGCAGAGGGAGCTGAGAGTAGCTAGACTATTCCGGCAGCTCCGAATCCGCCTATGACCCGAATTAATGAAAAGGCAATGGAAGCCAGAATTAGTGAAGTTGTTGCATCCTCCCTCATGGGGAAGCTGCAGGAGCTGATTCATAGCACGATGGCAGGACAGACTGCCTAGACGCAGGCTCGGGAGGAACCGATGCCACCCAAGTAGTTACAACAAACACGACCGCAGAATAGAGACATTTAGGGCCTATCTCTTGAGGCTAAACATCTGAGGGATTTTCAGAAGTATGAACCTCGCTCCTTTGATGGATCGTTAGGGGACCCCACCAAGGCATATATGTGGTTTTCATCTATTGAGACAATATTCCATTTTATGAGGTGCTCGGAAGAGCACAAGCTTCAATGCGCAATCTTCATGTTGACTGGTAACGCGGAAATTTGGTGGCATTCAGCAGAGAAGATGATTGATATTGGTGGGAAACTTGCAATCTGAGAGCAGTTAAAAGAGCACTTTTATAAGAAGTATTTTTCGGCCAACACCCGGTACAACAAGCAGGCATAATGCTTGGACTTGAGACAAGGAGTTATGTCAGTGGAGGAGTATGAACAACAATTTGATAAGTGATAACTTGTAGAAATACAAGTTATTTATACTGTTTTATTTAGATATTGTGGCCAAAAGGAAGGAAAGTTGCGTCAATTGTATAGAAATTAGCTAAAAAATGCGAGAATTATAAATTGTCGTCAATACACCCATTGACACCATTGCGATGGTAGAAAAGAATATTTCAAGTCTGTTTGAAAGGAAATCAAGTCACCGCATGCGTTCAAGGCTCAAGATAAAAAGAACAACGCATATACGTCGCATTGCACCCATCAATCAGAAATGAATAGACGATTAATGCAGTGATGACGCATGCGACAATCGATCAAGAGCTAAGCGATCAATGCAATCTCAACCGTATGCGGTAATAAAAAATAACACTGCATGCGGGAAAACGATCGAAGATGTAAAGAGTAACATAAATGTAGAGGATTCTGATGCGTGTACAGCTAACCGTTGTGCATTTCTGACGGGATTGATTACGTAACAGAAGGAATATTCACTCCACCATTTCAAGAACTTTCAAGTCATCAAGTTTATGGCAACATGAGCTTGTATGATTCACATTCATCATTGTCCATATCCACATATGCTTATTTAGAGAACATCAATTCATCACTGTATAAGTTTATGGCGCCGTTGCCGAGGATTGGTAACGGTTAGTGTTGAATACGTTTGTGATATTTTGCAGAACAATTCTCTTTGTACTGGCTTTTAATCGCGGAGAACAATCTGACAGTTTATGAGTACTGGAGTGATCACGAAATTCTAAGCTGACCCAAAGGTATATTTTTTGCACAAGAGCACATCAGGGCCGACTTAAGCGGAGAAGAAATATGGCAGATAACAATGAGGCACCTACAGGGAATCATGAGGTGAACCAACCAGTGCAAGATCCAGTTTTTCTTGCTGCTGACCGCAACATCCCTATGAGGAACTATGCGGCACCGGATTATTATAACTTCTTGCCAAGAATTTCAAGACCTACTGTTGAGGAGAATGTGAATTTTGAGATAAGATCGATTATGCTGCAAATGATTCAGATTGCGGGGCAATTTGGAGGATTAAAAGGAGAAGACCCGCACGTTCATTTGACGAGCTTTGTAGACATGTGCAGCGCATTCTCTATGCCTGGTGTGACTCAAGAAGGACTTAGACTATATCTCTTCCCGTATACACTGCGGGATGAAGCAAAAAAGGTGGGCTCAGTCGTTAGAGCCAGATGAGATTAACACATGGGATCAGTTGGTCGAAAGGTTCATGAACAAATTCTTTCCTCCAGCCGTCGATGAAAGGAAACAGAGGGATATGTTGAACTTCGAACAAAAGGGTTATGAAACTTTGAGCACCGTCTGGGTGTGTTTCAGACAATTAGTGAAGAGCTGTCCGCATATCGAGATTCTCGATTGCATTTTGATGGAGACTTTTTACAATGGCTTAGATCAATCAACGCAAGCAGTTGTCGATGCCTCCACAGCAGGAGGATTAACGAACAGATCTTATATGGAAGCAAAGAGAATCTTAGATCGCATTTCGCGAAATTCAGATGAATGGTTAGATATCAGGCTTGAAGAAAGAGGTTTGGAGCAAGAAAGAGCAGAAGGTGCCATTGTGCCAACTGATGCAATGAGCACCCTGGTAGAGCAGATGACCACAATGACCTCACTCCTTCAGACTATGGATAATCAGCAAAGACATCTCTCTCAAGAATCAACGTAAGCCAATTCGTTGACACACGTGGCCGCAATGAATTGCGTTCAATGTGGAGAGGGACATTCAGTAGAAGTCTGCTCGTGGAATCAACAACCCGTATACTCTGTCTACAATGAACCGTTTGGCAACACCTACAAACCTAATTGGCGGAATCACCCAACTTTAAGTTGGGACGGGAATCACAACCAGGGAACCACAGTATTCATCAGAACAGTTATCAGAGGAATCAAGGCAACCCTCCGGTCTTCATTAATCCAGACCAGAGTCTAGGTAATTTTCAAAGTGTACAACCCTATGACCAACTGTTCTTATCTAATACCTCTTACAGTACCTCGTCTCTAGAGACGTCATTGAAACATTATGTTAAGAAGAGCGAGACAATTAGACAATCGCAGGCTTCCTCCCTTAGAGATTTGGAAGAGCAGATTAAACAACTTGCAATTGAATTGAAGAATAGAGTGCCTGGTACACTGCCTAGCAGTTCAGGAGCATCGGGGTCATATGGTAAAGAGCAATGTCAAGCAGTGACATTGAGAAGCGGTAAAACAACAGCCCATGTGCCATCAGTATCAGATTCAATAAAAAGACCAGTAGATTTAACCGTCAACGATGACCAATCAACCATTAATTCAAACTTACCAATTCAAAAGTAAGTACATCTATAGGAGATAAATCTCAGCAAGACTTGAATTCAAAATCAACGCAACCTCCAATTACTAAAACACAGTAAGCACAGGACCTCAATGAACAGCCAACTAAACAAGTAGTACAGGGGAATCCCCCATCTTTCCCATCTAGGCTGAAGAAGAAAGATGATAGTAAGTAATTTCAGAGGTTCCTAGATGTCCTCTAACAACTACACATCAATATCCCCTTGATAGAAGCTTTGGAACAGATGTCGAGCTATGTGAAATTCCTCAAGGATATACTTGCTAACAAAAGAAAGATCGGAGAAAATGAAACAATTACGTTAACATATGAATGCAATGTGCTGTTTAAAAACAACCTCCGCACCAAAATGAAATATCCTGGGAGTTTTACATTGCCCTGCTTAATATGAGGGAAGAAGGTCGGAAATGTGCTGTATGATTTAGGGGCAAGTATAAACTTAATGCCCTTATCGATATTCAAGAAGCTAAATATCGGCAACACAAGACCAACCACGATTACATTGCAGTTGGCCGATAGATCGATAACACATCTCGAGGGCAAAATAGAGGATGTACTCGTGCAAGTAGATAAGTTTATCTTCCCTACTAACTTTATCATATTAGATTATGAAGCTAACAGAGAGGTGTCTATCATCTTGGGTCGCCCATTTCTTGCAACAAGGCGAGCACTGATCGATGTACAGAAGGGAGAACTGACCATCAGAGTTGACAATCAACAAGTGAAGTTTAACATTCTCAATGCGTTGAAATACCCAAGTGATATGGAGAATTGCCAATATGTTGGAAATTGCAGGAAGAATCTTGGCACGAGCCCCTAGAAGAGTTAGAGGAAGAAGATTTTGGAATCGGCGCAATGTGGGAGGAGGATTGCGCCGCAATACAAGTTAAATCAAATTTTGAAACACTCAAGTTGTCTGAACAAACATCGCAATGCACTAAGCCATCCTTGGAAGAACCACCTGTGTTAGAGTTGAAGTCGTTGCCTGTACACCTCAAATACGCTTACTTATGAGGTAATAACATGTTACCGGTTATTATATCTTCCTCGCTGAGTAAGGAGAAGGAGGATGCACTCATCCAGATCCTGAAAAACAATGCAAAGGCTTTAGGATGGACCTTGGCAGACATTCGAGGAATCAGTCCCTCGTATTGCATGCACAAGATTCATTTGGAAGAAGGAAGAACGGGATCGATAGAAAGGTATAGTTTCTTGAACCCTGCCATGAGGGAGGTTATAAAGAAGGAAATAGTGAAGTGGCTGGACGCAGGCATCATTTACCCTATATCAGATAGCAGCTGGGTGAACTCAGTGCAATGCATTTCGAAAAAAGGAGGAATGACAGTCATCACCAACGACAAGAATGAATTAATTTCCGCAAGGACAACTACGGGGTAGAGAATCTGTATGGATTACTGCAAGTTAAATTTGGCCACTAAAAAGGACCACTTTCCACTCCCGTTTATTGATCAAATGTTAGACCGACTTGCTAGGAATGAATTCTTCTGTTTTCTTCACGGCTACTCAGGGTACAACCAAATTGCAATTGCACCGGAGGATCAAGATAAGACAACCTTCACGTGCCTATTCTGCACGTTTCCATTCCTTCGCATGCTGTTTGGGCTCTGCAATGCGCCAGGTACTTTCCAACAATGTATGATGGCGATATTTTCAGATTACTTGGAGGAGTCAGTCGAGGTATTTATGGATGATTTTTCAGTTTTCGACAATAATTATGATTCCTGTTTATCTAATCTTTAGAAAATCTTGAAGAGATGTGTGGAAACTAATCTTGTTCTGAACTGGGAGAAATGCCACTTTATAGTTGAAGAAGGAATTGTACTAGGTCATAAAATATCGAAGGCGGGATTGGAAGTTGATCAGGCGAAAATCGACGCAATTTCCAAGCTACCCCCACCAGTGAACGTGAAAACACTTAGGAGCTTTCTGGGACATGTAAGGTTGTATCGAAGATTTATTCACAACTTCTCCCAGATCGTAAGGCCCCTAAGTGCACTCCTTGAAGCTAACCTTGAGTATGATTTTGATGATGTGTGCACTGAAGCATTCTAAACACTGAAAAATGTGCTCATCACCGCACCTATTCTGATTGCACCAGATTGAACGCAACCATTTGCGTTAATGTGTGATGCTAGCGGTTATGCAGTGGATGTAGTTTTGAGTCAGCGCAAGGACAAGGTATTGCATCCTATCTATTATGTGAGCAAAATGTTGAATGATGCGCAGAAGAATTATACAACCACGGAAAAAGAAATGCCCGCAGTGGTATTTGCAATGGAGAAATTCCGACAGTACTTAATCAGAACAAACGTTGTGGTGTATACTGATCATTCTACGATCAAATATTTGATGACAAAGAAGGATGCGAAACTAAAGCTGATACGGTGGGTGTTGCTCCTGCAAGAGTTTAACCTAGAAATTAAAGATAGGAAAGGCACCGAGAACCAAGTCGTTGATCATTTTCAAGATTGGAAAATTGCGAGGTTTAAGGGAAAGAAAAAGACATTGAAGAAAGATTCCCTGATGAGCTGCTGATGTCGGTAGGCATTAATGTTCCCTGGTATGCAGACATTGTGAACTTCATTGTTTACGGCCAAGTACCAAAGGATTATACTTACCAGCAGAAGGAGAAGCTGAGACATGACATCAAGTTTTATTTTTGGGACGACCCCTTTCTGTATCGACTTGGACATGATCATATTTTACGTCGATGCGTCCCTGAGCATGAAGTTAAGCATATTCTGGAGCTTTATCATGACTCCCCTTATGGAGGACATTTTGGGCGGCAACGAACCGCCGCAAAGGTCCTATAGAGTGGCTACTTTTGGCCAACACTGTTTAAGGATGCCCAAGCCTACGTTGTGTAGTGCGACAGATGCCAGAGAACGGGGAACGTGTCTAGAAGAAATGAAATGCCTTTGACGTCAATCTTGGAGATTGAATTATTTGATGTATGAGGAATCGATTTTATAGGTCCATTTCCACCATCAGAAGGTCATCAATACATCCTGGTCGCAGTTGATTACGTATCGAAGTGGATTGAGGCCATCGCATGTGCTAAGAATGAGGCAGCCACAGTGGCCAAGTTTCTCAAGAAGAATATCTTTGCCTGATATGGGACGCCACGTCCCTTAATCAGCGATGAGGGCTCACATTTCATCAACCGCATAATCACCAACCTGTTGACTAAATTTAACGTCAGCCATAGAGTTGCAACCGTTTATCACCCACAAACTAATGGACAGACAAAGATTTCTAACCGAGAGATCAAAACTATCTTGGAGAAGGTAGTCAGTACCTCTAGGAAGGATTGGTCACCCAAGCTCGATGAAGCACTGTGGGCATATAGAACTGCCTTTAAAACTCTAATCGACATGTCCCCATATGCCCTGGTCTTCGGAAAAGCTTGTCATCTGCCTCTCGAGTTGGAACACAATGCAATGTGGGCATGCAAGGAGTTGAACTTTGATCTAGTAAGTGCGGGGAAAGTCTGGAAGTTGCAACTGAATCAGATGGTCGAATGGCGAAGGGACACCTACAAAAATGCCAAGATCTATAAGGAGAGAACTAAGAAGTGGCATGATGACCGCATAAAAAATCCGACATTCGTCAAAGGTCAACAGGTATTATTGTTTAGCTGTTGAAGTCTCGTTGGTCTGGGCCATTCCGCATCAAGACTATCCTTCCCCACGGTGCAGTGGAACTAACAACTGAAGACGGGAACAACGCATTTAAAGTCAATGGTCAACGGATTAAGCCTTACTACAGAGGCGATGTGGATCGACGCATGAAGACCATTGACTTGGGCAAGCAGGATTAACCGCTTGCAAAGGATGTCATTGCAGTAATTCTGAAAAACTCTTTCAATTAACATCCCTATATCTATGTGTAATTTCTTTTTCTACAGCTTTTATTTACTACTTCCTAAATTGCGTTATTTACTGCTTATTAGGATTAGCCTTTAATGCTTTCTGTATTTACCTTCAATTTAATTCATTTGAATATTTTCATGTCATGTTTCATTTCTTTAGTTTATATGCATTACTAGCACTATTCTTAAAATTTTTGTGAATGACTGAATAAAACGATGAACACTGCAACGTCTTCTTGACTTGCGTTATTGATGAATTAAAAAGGAAAAATTAAAAATTAAAAAAAAATTGGTATGCAACGCGATGATGGGTGCATTTCATGATAACAGATACACTTTGCGTCCATTACACCCAAATGCATTCGCTGAGAAGTGTGTTGTGCTCGTATGTGTTCTTTGCCCGTCCTTAGCAAAAATGCACTATGTTGAGGTAGTGTTGCACTAGTAAGTATCGTGCACCCGTCCTCCAGAAATGTGTTGAGTTAAGGGGTGTGTTGTAGGGATACATGCGTTGTTGCCCGTCCTTAGCAAAAATGTATTTGCGTTAATAAAAGCGTGGTGTTAATTTTTAATCGTGCACCCGTCTGGATCAAAGACAAAAGATAATTTCATTCATTATTTTCCTACGTATAGAAGCCACTTCTTTGATTCTTTGTACATGCAAAAAGTTTTGTATTGCGTTAATTGTATTCCTTGTATACTTAGTTAACTTTTAATACAACTAAGTAACAATTCTTTCAAGTACGCAATAGCCTCTTCTTTATCATCCTTTGTCAGTTTTGCGATCTTCTTGATCTTCTATTTTGCATTATTCATTCTGTTGCGATGATGTATAATATGCATACACTTAGTAGCATTTCACATACTTTGTATTTTCTGACTAACACTTAGTTAATTCGTGGCTATAGTAATGCTTTACCTTTTATCCTTCAAAATTTGCTCAAACCTTCTTTTTGAAATTTTGTCTAAGTGTTTGTCTATTATGTCCAAACAATACAATAAGGACCTTGCGCATCTCTAAATTTGGGGGTGGGGAAGGTCTAAGCAGATGAGATCAAGTGATGCGTCATTAAGAAAAATGCGTTCATTATTTCAAAAAAAAAATCATACAAAACTCCAATGTTAGCGCAAGGGAAAACTCAAAAACAATCCCAACCTGATAAGAGTTAAGTTGTGAAAGGAGCCTGCTCGTAGTTGGATGTTCGCATGACACTTGTAGGAGCAAGCCAAAACGAAGGTGGATTTCCAAGAACAATGCAATATGAAAAGAGAAAAATGAGAAAGAAAAATAAAAGAAACAAAGAGACAACTCCTCTAAAATTCAAGAGTTAAAGTTGAGATTGGCACACAACCGTAGTTGGATGTTCACATGACACCCATGGGAACAAGCCAAAACGAAGGGTGTAACCATGATCAACAGTCTCTAAATAAATGACGCAAAGTTTGACCACCACATCCAGACGCATCAAGTTGTTTTGACAAGAAGAGGTAAACATTCTTTTTAAAACTAGAAAAGCATTTTTTAGCAAAAATTGTGGTATAGGAGAATAAAGTAGAGCTTTGCTAGGAATTTTCGAAGATAGAAAGAAATTGCGATGTTAAGTAATGTGCCTAGGTGGAGCATTCGGAGCAACCAATCGACACAAAATTTAAAATAGGAATTGAGCAATATTGTCTTAGTAAGAGATATGCTTGAGGACAAGTATATATCTAAATTTGGGGGTGTGATAACTTGTAGAAATACAAGTTATTTATACTGTTTTATTTAGATATTGCGGCCAAAAGGAAGGAAAGTTGCATCAATTGTATAGAAATAAGCTAAGAAATGCGGGAATTATAAATTTTCGTCAATACACCCACTGACACCATTGCGATGGTAGAAAAGAATATTTCAAGTCTGTTTTGCAGGAAATCAAGTCACCGCATGCGTTCAAGACTCAAGATAAAAAGAACAATGCATCTACGTCACATTGCACCCATCATTAAAAAATGAATAGACGATCAACGCAATGACAGCGCATGCAACAATCGATCAAGAGCTAAGCGATCAACGCAATCTCAATCACATGCGGTAATAAAAAACAACACCGCATGCGGTAAACGATTGAAGATATAAAAAGCAACGCAAATGCAGGGGATTCTGACGCGTGTACAACTGACCATTGTGCATTTCTGACGGGATTGATTGCGTAACAGAAGAAATATTCACTCCACCATTTCAGGAACTGCCTTAACAATAAAGTGGGGACCACAATACAGAGAGTCAAAGCTTAGCCTATAAATAGCTCTAGCCATTCCACTGAAAAGATATGCTTGAATAAAGAGAAAAATGTATATACTGATCTGAGAGAAAGACTAGTTGAGCGACTAATCAGAGTAGATCTGGGAAGATTTAAGAGACAAGGCTGAGAGGTGAGTCTCCGGGCAAGAATCCTTCTGATCCCCGCTGTTGAAGCTCTATACGAAGGTCACTTCTACTGAACGAGCAAGCCTGAGAGGGAAGCTCTTCTCTTTACCCACTCCACACGCCGGCAAGCAAATCCACTGTCCAGATCTATGTCAAGACGTTGACACTCTTCTATGTTTGTTTCTATCTCTTTATCATCAATTGTATTCATCTTCTTAGTCTATCATTCACACCATGTATCAGACACTTAATTCTATAATTAAATGTTATGATCATTTCCATCTCCATCTCTTTGCCTATTTCCTTTCATCCATATTTCACTTTCTCCACTATGTTTTCTTAATCCCTTGAATAATTAGCAATAATTGAGCAAATGAATTAATCAGGTTAAGGAAATAATTAAGTTTAGTCAAAGCATGCTAGACGGCATCTTCACCTGTGAGAGCAGAAGTGAAGATGCTATTCCATTTATCCAGAGAGGGTTGGAAGAATGCGTTCACTAAAGCGAGAAGTACTTCCAGAGATGGAAGAAACCTTGTGTTCACCACGTTCATCCCTGTTTCACCATAGAGATATGGGAACGCGACCGATCATCGAGACGTGTATGCCAAGGGAAAGTGGAACCTTAGTTATATCTTTAACACAATTAACAAACTTGCGATGTTTGTACTAATTATTCTTTCTCCTTCTGATTCATCCATAAAGACTTTTCATCGCATACCACGAGCCTTTGTATAAACTTCACAGTCAGTCTCGAACTCAGCATCATGTATATCATGTATCTTGTATCTTGCATCACGTTAGCTTAGGTTTATTGCACTTTATTTTATGAACGAAACTTTAGTTTATCTGCACAATTTTACTTTACAGCAATTTAATTTCCTGTACAAACACACCCTTTATTAATTGTAAAAACATCGGTCGCATATATCACAAATGTAACACATTAACGACAACAATCCCTGTGTTCGACCTCGGATTATTCTGAGAAACTTGCGTTAGAATTATACTTGGTTTCAGCGCAAGGAAACTTGTGACAACACATAGCATACTACAAGCATTTCATTAATAACGCATACATCTAGAAGTAGTATCGCATAAAGTGTAAATAAGCATAACACAGCATCCACACTCCATCTCCATCTTTCCAAGTCATCAAGTTTATGGCAACATGAGCTTGTATGATTCACATTCATCATTGTCCATATCCACATATGCTTATCTAGAGAACATCAATTCAGCACTGTACAATAAGTTGTCCCACTTTGTTCCTAAACTAGTAGCCACCGAGGCAATAAGGATCGAGAGATCCATCCAGGGTCTGAAGAGCAGACTGCGAGGCATGGTACATGCCTTGGACCTCAAGACGTATGCTGCGACATTGTGGGCCGCCGTGAGGATTGATGCTGACTCCCAGGTGGAGAGGATTACAGGAGGTCGCTCGGGATTGGGACCTCCGCAGATCAAAAAAGGAAAGCAGACCAGAAGACTTCCGAGTCTCAGCAAAAGTAACCTGTAACTATTAAAGAGGAAAAGTCGATCTGTAACTCATGCAGAAAGCGTTACTGGGGTCCTTGCTTGGCTGGAGCAGGGGTGTGTTATCATTGTGGACAGAAAGGGCATATGGCATATGGGTGCCCTGGTAGGAACACTACAGATGGTAGGGACCAATCTTCAGGTCAAGACCAGACGGGTTCAAGCGGACAACAGCAATGGAATAGGAACAGTGCCACAACGGGACATAAGGGGGGAGGTTAGACACTATAGTGAAAGATAAATTTACATTTTAGATCTTGAGACTCTATGTATGTTTGAGACAATGTTTGCTTGCCTTCTTTTGTATGCTTAGTTAGTATAAGAGACCATATATGTTTCGTTATTCCTATGCAAAGTTTTTTTCAGAAATGAACTTTCGAGGATGAAACTTCTTTTGGGAGGGGGAAATGTAACACTCTAAATTTTGCTAGTAATATAATTTCAGTATTTTATATTAATTAAGGATATTTTTGAAATGTTGGAAGTCAAGTGTACCTGCGGAAGTTATTTTTGACCTTGGAAATTATTCAATTTGGGAATTAATAATAAGAATTAATTTCGTTTTGGGAAGTAAATAAATTTAATAGTATAAAGTGGAATAAGGAAAGGAATAAAATAAAGTTTATCTTATTTCATTTTATTATTATTATTTTTATTATTATTTTCTTTTATAAAAACAAAACCTAAATCATTCCCTTCTCCCTCACGGGCATCCTCCGAACCACCCTCCCTAGATTATTCCATCGCCGCTTTCACGCCCACCGCCAAAGCTGTCCGAGACGCCAGAGTTGTTCGACCGCCTAGATCCGAGCCGAGTTTTCTGCCACTGCCGACCCAGCTCACTCCCGCTGCATCATTGCAGAAGCTCCGCTCCGCCCTCCGGATTTGCGCATCCGCCGCCCCGTTGCCGCTCCAGCCGTTGCTTCAAGTTCTCTCCAGCTGCAGCACCTCCTAGCTTTCTGTTCGCCGTCCACCACCACAGTTATCGTTAGGTTTCGCCGGATCTGGTAGTTTTGGATTTGAGTATGGGAAACTATTGGAGTGGCTGTCCAGGGGCTCGAGATCGTTTTCGACAAGTTTTGTTTGGGAGCGAGTTCAGCTTAAACTTTAGCTTTGGAACTTTGATCCAAAATTATTCCATTCTAAGGAGAAGATAAACTTGTTAGTTATTTTGGGCTTAAGTCTGAGGTAAGTAATCTTACTACTGGAATTGCCCACGGGCCAGGCATTAGATGTATGCTAGCATGATAAATGAATGATATGGCAGAATGACAGCATGATGGACTGATAGTATAGTATGACCAATGTATGTTCTGGTATGATATCTGAAAGATTTATTTGTGCACATAGACACTTGAATTCTAGCATGAGATGGTATGTGATTCCATATGGTTGTATTTGATCTGTTGATGTTGAGGATTGTAAGACTAGTTACAAGGATAATCTTGAATGTTCTGAGATTTAATGGATTGTTTAGAAAAGATATATGAGCATGTGATAATATGATTGAAGCATGTTAATGTATGAGCATGATTTAGAATTTTATGAAATATATTAAAAGGACGATTGGGCATGACCCTAAATTATGAGTTAAGCGACACTACTTCGGAAATGTCTTAAAGTTAGGTGAAAGTTGGAGCATTTTGTTGATGTGCTTATTGATGTGACTTATTATGAAAGTGTGTAAGTTATATGATGTATTATGAAATTTCAAATGTTTGATTGTTAAATAAGTTAGTGCATGAAAGTGATGTACTAGAGTGGATCCATTAATACTAGATTAATTACGTATGTTGAGGTTAACTAGCCTGACCTTCATCAGGAGATTTTAGAGGATTCATGATTAGGTGAATGTTATATATAACATGAAGTTAGATGCAATCTCTTTTCCTTTCCAAACTATGTGACTGCATGAAAATGATGCACGTCCAAAGGTGCTAGTACATGAAAGAGATGTACTAGGGCTGGTGTGTATGAAAGTGATACATACCTAGAGGATCTAGGGTGTATGAAAGAGGTACATACTCAGTGGGTTATGTGTATACGAAAGAGGTGTATACATAACTAGATGTATGAAAGAGGTACATACTCAGTAGGTTAGGTGTATACGAAAGAGGTGTATACTTAACCAAGTGTACGAAAAAGGTACACATTAAGTGGGTTATGTGTATACGAAAGAGGTGTATGCATAACCATGCGTATGTAAGGGATTGTGTTTCCTTCGGGATTCACCAGAGGTTGTGGGTCCTACGGGACTTACTAGAGGTAATGGACATACTTAACAACAATAGGATAGAAATAATTTTTTCACGTATATATGTGTCCCATGAGGACTAGAGCAGTTTATATGTTCCACTAAAGGTAGGCATCTAGAGGGCATAGATGCCTAGCCTGACCCCAGTAGTGGCGTTACTTACTGAGTATTTTATACTCACCCTTTTCTCATGTTTATGTTTCAGGTAAGAGTAGGGACGGGCTGACGTATGACAAGCGAAATTCGTGATCGAGCCACTAGGACCAGTTTTATGCTTCCGCTCATGAGATTTAAACTTCTTTTCATGTTTTTTTTAGCTTTCAGTGTTGATATTTAAAACTTACTATTAAGAATCGCTTCCAGATTTATTTATTATCGTTTATGATTTATGGATACCCTACCATTGTTTTGAATATTTGAAATTAAATGCAAAGTATATTAAATTTACCTTATTTAATTAGAATTTATTTCACCATAACAGAGTGTCGTTTTAAGTTCCATGCATGCATGTATTGAGTAACGGCTTAACTTAAGTCCTAGGGGGTTGAGTCGTTACAGCGGGTGTCTTCTGTGTGGGGAAAGTATGGAGTCTCGGGATCATTTATTTTTCGAGTGTGGGTTTGGGAGAGAGGTGTGGTCGGTTGTGTTTCATCAGTTGGGTTTGTTGCATTGGGTGGCGGGTTAGGATGTTGAGTTGAGTTAGTTGTGCCGAGTGGGGTCAGGTAAGGGGGTGCATAGTAAGTTATTCAGTGTATTTTGGTGTGATTCCATTTACTACATCTGGAAGGAGCGTAATCGGTAGCTGTATCGAGGTCGTCTGAGGTCGGTGTCTGCTTTGTTTCACCTTATAGTCTCTACGATTCATGCTTGAACTGCTTCCTAGCGGGTTGGTTTTCTTAGTCTTATCTAGCGTGTTTAAGGTTTTTTCTTCTTTTTGAACTTGTTGTTGCTCTCTATTCTTTTGTTGTCCCTAGTTGTGGTGTTTTGGTTTCTCTTCTCTAGCTTTCTCCCCGGTGTTTTGGGGGGGTTTTTTTTATGTTTATGTTTGGTTTTCTCTTGTTGGCTTTGTTTGTGTTTTGTTGCCTTATCTTTTCTTGTGCTTTGTTGCTTTGACGCCTCGATCCCAGGCTGTGGGATCCTCCTTGTTGTTGTATAATAATATCATCTATTCTAAAAAAAAAAAAATCAAACATCATTACCATATGAACTATGTAATGAACAAGTTTAATGACTTTTGGAGCTCTGTTTGTTTCACTAGAATGGGATGCATTTGGAATGAAATGTAATAAAAAAGAACATGTTTGAATTGAGTATTTTAGGTCCGGTTTATAATACCAAACTCATTCTGTTCTCATCGTTTTCAACTCAACCCTCTTTCCTACTGTCTTCACACTTCACGATTCCATTCCCATTCAACCCTCGATATATCACGCATTCCAATATTGTTCTGATTTTCAATGATCCTGATTATGTTCCAGCCTCCCAAATAGTCCCTAGATAATTACAAGAGTCTTGTAGCAAAAAATGCATAATAAAGGATGTGAGTAACCAGTTCGGGCCATGTCTCTTTCTTTTAGTTATGTCTCTTTATGTCTCTTTCTTCTTCAGACCTACATTGTAAAGCCGTTTAGCTTATGAATATATATTTATATAAAATTCAGGGGGGAAAAAGAAGGATTTCAGCACTTCTTTGAGAAGAGTTCTCAACTTAGAAGGATTATCGCAAGTTCAACTCAGTTGCAAACTACGGTTGCAAGCCTCCTCTTTTGCCCGGTAGCCACATCTGCCTTCCCAACATTTAGATTTTCTACAGTTACACCAGGACGCAACTTTCTTGATTGCTTGAAGTTTTTGTCCCCAACTAAATATTATATCATGTATGTTTGTTATCAGTCAATTCTAACATTGAGTACTAAATTTTTTCTAGTATAATAAGAGTGGGGGTTTTAAATTACAAACCTCCTAGTAACCAATATATATTGCATGTAAAGGGATCGAATCCCGCAGCAGAAACACGTGAACGCATATGTCATTGTTATTCATTTTGAAAACTTGAAAAATACAGAAAGCATACAACATGTACATGCTAAATACATATACATATACAACATGCTTTTAAGGGAAAGAGAAGAATATGTATCTCTTGAAGACCTTTTTCAATGCATTCCTCCTCCTTTGACAAACTCACGAACACGAGAACTTCTTCCCAAACTCACAAACGAACACGAACCCGTAGCAAGACACCACCACTCAATTTCTTTGCTATTTTTCAGACAAGGAATAAGTACTGTAAGATCCTTAAATTAGCAGGGAGAGTTCTTGTGAAAAAGTCTTTTTTTTTTCTTTTTTGTGAAGGAGAATAATTTTTTTTAGAGAGAAATTCTCTCTTTTTCTATGATATGTACCAATGAATCAACTTTACAAAAGAAAATTCTCTTTGTTCTTGAATGAAGATAAAGTGGTTAGAGAGGGAGTTATAACTTCCTTCCACACTTCACAAATAACTGCAGTTATTTTCTTAAATTCAAATTTAATTTAAATAATTATATTTAATTTAATTTGAATTATATTCAAATAACAACCTCTTACATAATCTATAGTTTGAATATGAATCTCATTCATATTAATTATAAGCTATAGTATTATATGAATCTTATTCATATCTTAAATCTTATTTAAACATTTATTTCTCACATATTATAAAGTATAATTTTGAATCTGAATCAAAATAAACTTTATATTATAATGTATCTATATACATTATATTAATTGCATCTTATATAGTTAAGTTTCTTATTTAATTGAATAATTCAAATTAATCCAGTATTAATTTATTATGTTCTATCCTTAGTGAGCTATCAAGGGGACCTTATGGACCTACAGATTAGAAGATCCAATGATACGAGATTAATTAATTAAGCTCTTTAATTAAATTAATCAACATTAATTAACCGTAGGTCACTCCATTAAAGACCTAAAGTTGCAGTATTTGCATTGTAGATATATTTCTGTGTCAACGGATATAACCAATCAATATTAAGTCGATCCTTCACGAAACGCTCGTAATTATAGCTGGATCAAAATTACTATTTTACCCTTATAATTACATCTAACTCCTTAAGTCCCACTGATATTCTAATGAATAACTTGTTTATGGTCCTACCATAAACAAAACCCTCTTGGGCCAGTGAGAGGGAGGGGCCCCATTGTTTAAAATCGGAGTCAACACTTATGGGAGTCATTCATCTACTTACCCTAAAGACGGGAAGGAGTGAATTCCATCTTGTGTAGATATGTTCCTAGTTTCCTACTCGAAAATCTCCAAAATGGTAGGCATATTAAGTCGGTGAATCTAAGACTCTCACCCATATAGATCAATGACAACCCTCATAGACAGAAGTTCATAACTCACTCAAGATTAAGGTCGAGTCACTCATGGTCATCCTGTGAAATGTTAATCTCTTCAGTCAACGATGTTATAAAAAGAAAAATGGTCTTATACAAACTCTTTGTATAGAATACCTCCACTCGCATGTCTCCACGTGAAGGATAAAGATCAAATTGTTTGTAACATTTACAAATTTTTTAACAATTACAAAGTCGGCCATATCCATAGTGTCACCAGGATAAGGCATCTAACCTTATCCATATACTATAAACCATTTAGGTTATTACTTTAACATGATCCACATATATGTCTACCACCATCGGATTACCTCAGTATACTATATAGGATGAGAATCTACAAGAGTTTTGTGGGCTTCATGAAATTTTGGTAGAGGGAGATAAAGATTTTGAGAGTAGATGCTTTTTTAGAGGAAAAAAAAACAATTTTGGGATGAATCTCTGTCTTTTTCTTAGTGAGAAGCAAGAGGAAAGAGCAAGATTGAGCTAATCTCAACCAATCAACCCAACTTACACGTCTGTTAAATGAGAGAAATAAGGGGAGGGAGTTATGCATAACTTCCTCCTTTAATTTAAATTCAAAATTTAAATAAAAATAAATTAAAACCAATTTTAATTTATTTTAATAATATATAATTATATAATAACCACCTTATTATATAATACATTTATCATACTATATGTTATATCTAATATAACATATAACCTATAGTTTATATTATATCAAATATAATATAACTTATAGTTTGTAATTTTCTCATTAAACCTATAGTATCTAACAGAAATCAAATTCATATTAAATTTTATTGGATTTGAACTAAGGTCCTGAGGCTATTTAATGTAGGTTGAACTTTATGTAGTGACATAAATGTGGATCAAGTTCAAATATATAGCCAAAATGGTCTATAGTATATGAATAAGGTTGGGCACCTTATTCTGGGGACACTATGGATGCGGCCCACTTTGTAGTTAGTACAAACAATGTGATTCTAAATCGTTCATATAGAGATATGTCAGTGGGGGCATCCTATGCAATGAGTTTGCATAAGACTGAACCATGAAATAGTCACTTTTTACGTTCTAAATGCTGTTTTATGTAGAAAACTGACTATTTCGTTAATTGATGACCTAGGTAACTTAATCTTAATCCTCAGCTAACTACAAACTTCTGTTCACTTGGAATTATCCTTAGATCTGCATAGGTTAGGGCAACTCATCATCGCTGGCCGAATAAGCCTCCCATTTCAAGGGTAAGATCGGGTGGATAGCTGGGAACATAGGGTACAAGACGGAATTCACTCCTACCCGTTATAGGGATAGTAGATAGATTGTTCCCTTTAGTACTGAATCCAGGTCTTGAACAAGGGGCCCCACCCTCTCCTTGGACCGAGAGGGATTCGGTTTATAGGTTGGACCTTAAACCAATTGTTCATTAGAGGATCAGTGGAACTTAAGGAACAAGATGTAGTCTTGGAGGTAAAACGGTTTTTATGACCCAGCCGAGACTACGAACAACCTGTGAATGATTAGCTTACTAATCATGGTTATATCAAATCGACACAAATATATCTATAGTGAGGGGAGTACAACTACGGGACTATAGTGGAATGACCCGTTAGTTAACGAATGCTGATTAGCTCCATCTCATGAGTTTAGCTAGCTAATCTCGGATCGTTGGAGCCCATGATCTATAGGTCCATTAGGTTCCCCTACTAGCTCATATGGAATAAACTTAGAACAGTATGATAGAATAATTCGAATTGTTAGAATTAGGTCAAGAGAGAGAAACCGACAAGTATATGTGATATAGTGGTCGGGTTTTCAGTTTAGAGATACATCTTTAATATTTAAATGTGATTTAAATATAAAAAATAAGAATACGTACATATTCGGAAGCTCGAAATTAATGGAAATGGTCAAAGATGTAAAAAGTCATGTAAAAAGTCAAAGAGTTGACTTTTGACTTTGAAAAGTCAAACTTTGACCAACCTTATATTCAAAGTGATTTGAATTTTGAGAAAATGAATGTGGATTCATGCTCAGGAGGTCAAAATTAGTCAACACGGAAAAAATCATAAAAAGTCAAAATATTGACTTTTTGGTCAAAGTTTGACTTTGACTAAATGACTATTTTGCCCTTTAACTATAGTTAGTAGGAAAATCCAAACTTTTGTTGGATAATTCCACGAACAAAATAGTGGGCTAGGTGTTGGCTTATAATGGAGACATTAAGCCCACTAACATAGTGAATTATAGATGTTAGGTTTTTATGGATTTGGTTCATTCAATTGTTGCATGGTTTGTTCTATAAAATGGGCTTTCATTTTGAATGAAAAAACTTTTGCCCATTTTGCAAAAATTGTTTTTCAAATTTAGGCTGAAAAAAGACTCTCGAAGAAAATTCATAAAACATAACCCAACCCAAAGATCCATCTTATTTTTCATCTCTTTTCTCTCTCTCGTTTTCTTCATCTACCAGGTCCCACAATCCGGTTCTGAGTCTAGAGGATAGTAGGTCAACTCTAGTGGTGGTCCGGAAGAGTTCGGGTCGAGATTCAGCAAGGAAGCGGTTTTCGGGAGCTACAAAGGTAATTATAATTACTGTTTTTCCTTCAAATTGCATGTTTTTTCCTTTAAGTTAAAAGCAATTAGAGTGTAATTAGATCCTAATTCCACTGTGTATGTCTCGTGTTCCATCAAATTTAACCTATAGTTTTTTAAATGATTCATATTTATATTATTAATATTTGAACCATATTCAAATGTTTATTTCCTTTAAGAAAAACTTCATATTATAATGTATCAAATACATTATATTAATTATATCATATATAATTAATTCCCTCAATTAATTTGAACAATGCAAATTAATCCAAAATCAATTTGATTCCCAATAATCCCAGTTGAGTTATCGAGGAACCTTATGAACCTAAAGAGTGAAGCTCTAATGGTACTTGGATAATTAATTAAACTCTTTAATTAAATTACCCAATTTCCATTAACTACCTGTCACTCCATTAAAGACCAACAGTTGCACTCTTCACACTGCAAATATATTTCTTTGTCCATTGGATAAAAATAATTAATGGTGCAGTGACCCTTCACAAATTGCTCATAAGTACAACTGAGCCAAAATTACTATTTTGCCCCTATAGTTACATCTAACTTCTTAAGTACCATAGATCCCTCTAATGAACAATAAGTCATAGTCCAAATATGACCAAACCCCTCTCGGGCCAAGAGCGGATGTGTTGCCACATTGTTTAAGTCCCAAAATCAGCCCTTAAGAGAGCAATTTCTCTATTTTCTCTAACTATAGAGAATGAGTAAATTTCTTCTTGTGTAACCGCGTTCCCAGCTCCCCAAAATGGTAGGCATATTAAGTCGGCGACACTAGCCACTCTTACCCATGCAAATCAAAAGACTGCCTTTATAGGCAGGAGTTTACAACTCACTCAGGATTCAGGTCAAGTCACCTATGGTCATCTTGGTGAAATGTAAGTCTCTTTTCTCAACGGTGTTATATAGTGAGACTATTCATTTCGTGGTTCTATCTTATATAAACTCTTTGTATAGGACATCCTCGCTCTCATGTCTCCACATGAATGATCTTGTAACATCTACAAAGTGAGTCGTATTCGTAGTGTCACCAGAATAAGATACCCAACCTTATCCATCTACTACAGACCGTTTAGGTTATCTCTTCAACATGATCCACTTATTGTTAGGGTTGATGCCCTAAATCTCGTAGTGTTCTATAGTTTGAAAACATTGTATGAACAAACTCATTTTGTATTGAATAAAATATGTGATATTTTATTCATTGTCTATAAAATATGTGATATTTTAGTTGCATTAACCACAAACCAATAAACTAACACCCAAGGTTATCATTGTAACTTAAACATGTATGTGGAGACATACAAGTGGATCATGTTTAAGTTATAACCTAAATGGTCTGTAGTAGATGGATAAGGTTGGGTACCTTATTCTAGTGACATACGAGTATGACCTGCTTTCTAGGTATTACAATTGTTGTAAAATGCTACAAATGATCAGATCCTGATCATTCATGTATTAGACATGCAAGCGAGGATATTCTATACAAAGGAGTTTTTATAAGATCGGACCACGAAACGTTTAGTCTCATTATATAATACCGTTCATAATAGAGACTTACATTTCACCAGGATGATCGTAGGTAACATGATCTAAATCCTGAGTGAGTTGTGAACTCCTGCCTATGAGGGTGGTCCTTTGATTTGTATGGGTGAGAGTGGCCAGATCGCCGAATCAACAAGCCTACTATTTTTGGGATTCGTCTGATTGGGGAGTTGGAAACACAGCTATACAAGATGGAATTCATTCCTTCCCCGAAGTAGGGGTAAGTAGATAAATTGCTCCCTTAAAGGCTGATTCTGGATTTTGAACAATGTGGCGTCACACCCTCTCTTGGCCCAAAAGGGGTTTAGTCATAGTAAGACTATGATCTATTATTCATTAGAGGGATCAATGGTACTTAAGGAGTTAGATGTAACTATAGGGGCAAAACAGTAATTTGGCCTAGTTGTACTTACAAGCAATTTGTGAAGGGTCATCGTACTGTTGATTGGTTATATCCAATGGACACAAAAATATATCTGTAGTGTGAAGACTGCAACTGTCAATCTTTAGTGGAATGCTCGACAGTTAACGGATGGTGAATAATGTAACTAAAGAGTTTAATTTATTCATGTACCATTGGAGCTTCAAGCTACAGGTCCATGACGTCCCCTTAGTAGTTCAATAGGATTTAGTTGAGAATCAATTTTGGATTAATTTGAATTGTTTAAATTAATAGAGGGATTTAATTATATATGATATAATTAAATTGTTTCAATTATATGTGATATAATTGTCATAATGTATTTGATACATTATAGTTTAATGGGAGGAAATAAATATTTGAATGAGATTCAAATATATTTTCTATGAATGTGATTCTTAGTAGTTAAATTTAATATAAATATGATTTATATTAAATGTCATATAATAGAGAAAAGAAACTATAGTTTGTATTCTATGTGCTACAATATTAAACTACAGATTACATGTTATATTTGATATAACATATAATTTAATATAAATATAATATGATAAGTTAGTTATCATATTTATTTATATTATATTATTGTTTTTGAATAATATGGAAGGGAGTTACAACTCCCTTCCCCATCTTTTCTCTCCACCCACTTTAGTAGAGGTGGTTATCTTTTATGGCGAGAGGAATAAAAGAAAATTTGGTTTTTCTTTTTCCTCAATGTTTTGCAACTAGGTTGAACGATTGAGAGAAATTTACAGAAGTTTTCTATGAGTTTTCCTTATGAGAAAGAGTTCTCATTCTTCTTCCTCCTTCACATTAATCTTGTTGGGATTGGTGTTCTAATTCTCCCAGAGTTTCGTAGTTTGTAATCTGTACACATTGTTATTAATAAAATAAGAGTTATTTTATTTGACATTTACTCATATCCAATAAACAAAGCTCCATGGTTATTGTATGTAAACATAAGCATGTGTATGAGATATACAAGTGGATCATGCCTTAAGTGATAACCTAAATAGGTCTGTAGTACAAGGATTAAGAAGGGATACCTGATTCTGGTGACACTATGGATACGGTCCATTTTGTAGAGGTTTGCAAGTGTTGTAAACTACTATGATAGATCCTGACCATTCATGTGGAGACATGCGAGTGGGGGTGTCCTATACAAAGAGTTTGTATAAGACAGAACCACGAGATGACTAGTCTCTTTATATAACACCCATATTATTATTATCATCTCGTGGTCTGATCATATACAAACTCTTTGTATAGGACACCCCTACTTGCATGTCTCCACATGAATGATCAGGATCTACCATCTATAGTAGTTTACAACACTTGCAAACCTCTACAAAGCGGGCCATATCCGTAGTATCACAAGGATCAGGTATCCCTCCTTAATCCTTATACTACATACCTTTTTAGGTTATCACTTAAGGCCTGATCCACTTGTATATCTCATATACATGCTTAAGTTTACATACAATAACCATGGAGCTTTTTTTATTGGATATAAGTAAATGCCAAATAAAATAACTCTTATTTTATTCATAATAATGTGTATAAATTATAAACTACGAGATCCAGAAGAATTAGGACACCAATCCCAACAAGAGTGTCACTACACGATAGTTCACTCAGCTGGCCATTAGCTAAATGATCGCAGAGCTTTTGCTAACGATCGCATAACATTTGTTAAACAATTGGGCATTCGTCTATACGATAGACTTCTGTCATCTCCCACTTGCTCAATCGTTTACACGATTGTTATTCCTTCGGTCTCTTCCTCTAACCAAGTCCACACAGAGGCCATACTTTTGGATTCTCACACCGAGAATACCAAGATAGCCATTGTGGTGGTTTCGTACTCAAATCGACATAGTCGAGGTGTTTGAAGGTCATTCGTTGAGTTCGCGGTGTTCGTGTGGTGGTCGCTATGATTGTTCCGTGTTGCGGTCGCTGTGTTCAAGCGTTCGTGAGTTGCAGTCTTGGAGTTTTCACGAGCATTCATGATCGAGGGAGTTTAAAAATGAGTCTTCAAAGGTATGTATAATTCTATCCCTTGATCTTAGTAAAGCATGTTGTAATTTTGTATTGTGCACAACCAATTAGTTTCACTTCTTGATTGTAATTGTTAATGTTCACATACGAATGGAATTTGAAATGATCATTCCGCTTCTCATGAAAATCCTCATGCCCGATTTCCTTCAAATCTTTCCCACTAAACTAAAATAATCAGAGCCCACCACTCCTGGGTTCTCACCCTGAGAATACCGAGGATTCTATTGTGGTAGTTTCCAACTTTTAATTCAAGTTCTATCTTGAAGAAGGTCTTCAAGTTGTATGTGACTGTTTGAGGGAAATTCGCAAAGAAAGGTTCTTCAAAGGTAATATTTTTTGAACTATTTTCTTGTAAAAGCATGTTGTAATTTAATTTAAATGTTTATCTATTTGTATGCTCACTGTAAATTTTGTATTTAATAATTAATGGAATTTAGTTGATCCGCTTCCGCTCAAGGTTTTCCTCACAAGAGTTACTTCACTTATATGTCTCCACATACATGTTTAAGTTACAGAAGATAACCTTGGATCTTAATTTATTGGTTTTGTGGGTTAATGCTATTAAATGTCAAATAAAATGCCTCGGATTTTATTATATAAATAAATTGTTTGTACATTACAATTACAAACTACAGGTCCTACGAAATTTAGGGCATCAACCCCAACAAGATATGTGTCTTAGGGCATATTGTTCGTCCTTCATGATGTGCGCTAGAAGTGTATTATAAGTAAAGATGTAAAGCAAGATTGAGGTGAATGAAGATGAATGATGAACCACTTCTCTAGGTGAAAAGATTGGATGATGCGTTGGTGTGTCGTGTTACACTCTCTATAATACGTTCAAGCTTTTCCTGAGTCAAATCCAATTGTAAATCTAATTTAGATTCCTGGTAAGTCCAAGGTCGAATATAGAGTTGCAGAAGGGCTCTAAATAAATGCAGGAGAAGTTTATCTACATTAATCTTACTGCATGCATACAATAAGGCATAAGAGTTTAAGTGAAACACAGGGCTTAATGAATGAATGGTGCAAAATGCTAGGGCTATGCGTTGATCCAAGTAAGGTGAACACGTGTGCAAGAGTATGGGTAAAGATAGAGGTGAGAGATGCTTGTTTACAAACTGAATGTATATAGATGCGTTAGGTTTCTGTTTATCTGATCTTATTATTCAACATTTCTCAATGCGAATGCCATATGTTCTTATTTCTAGCATGCATGCGTTGGTTACAGAAAGTAGTGAAACGAGTATTTTTATCTCTAAATCTATTGTGCGTTCTGACTTAATGCGTTTCTAGCTATCCTATTCTCTCGAATAATTTTAGCTGAGATAACTTCAACCAGATGATCAAAATAATTAAAGCTTTGGAAATTAAGCATGCAACAAGTTATAAATGTGTGTATCACGCAATAAAATGTAAGCAGAGGCAAAAGTGATGGATCAAATGCACGATTTAATAAATAACAAACCTGTCTTTACAATGATAACACTTGATCGCATGAGATGGAAAATGGAAATGAAGTGAGAAAAGGAAAGAGTTAAGCTGCAGAGTTCAATCTCTTATCCTCTTTGGCTTGATCTAAATGTGTGTACAACTAACTTGGTGAAGAAATAAAGAAGAATTCTCTTTCAAGCTCGATCTTCTACTATTCTCCTTAATCAACGATGATAATGGTTATTTCCCTCCTATGTTCTTCTTGCAACAACAAAGTAACTATGGTCTAAGTTCCAAAGCTTTCTATCTGAATGAATAGACGATCTCTTCCTTGGTTGCAAGTCTTCTTATTTATAAGTATTTTTCTCAGAAACTTGTGATATGACAACATTAATTTCTATGTCTTGGTCAGTTACCTGCCAGTTCAATTGCTTTTCAGACGTCGACAGTCAGATACTCATACTTGTAAGTGGTGATTTGATAGGAATGTTGGATTGAGGAAGCAAACAACGAAAGTAAAACAAGCATTCTAATTCATTAATTTTGGCTTTAAACTAAGCTGCTCATAAAATAAAAATAGAGTTTCATCACTGACCTTTGGAGAACACCTTGAATCACGATTCTCAGCTGCAATCTCCTTGTATTCAGCTCGTAAACTACCACAAGGACTTTCTTACTATTCTCTTGGTGCCTTAGATTGAGTTGTGGAACTCAAAATAAGCTTGAATTGAAGGGAATTTGGAGGAAATAGTACAGGTTTTTAGTAGCTTGAAGAACTCTTCTTCAACAAACCAAATTTCAGAGTTTCAACAACAATTGCATTAAGAATTCCACTCAGACTCTTCAGTATTTATTGCATGATTATCATGCAACTAATAGCCTTGCATAAATTACAACTCTAGCTTGAATTTGATTGAGAATTTTGAAGTGGAAGAGTGATTGAGTTGCTAGCTTTAGAAAGTGGAAAAATCCCACTTTTGTGGGTTTTTCCATTTTCCAATTTTTCAACTTTTATTTTTGAAAATTGAAAATATTTTTCAAATTAAAACTTAATTTCAGTTAATAATTTATACTTAAAACTGAAATTATATTAATTTTACAAAAATTAATTCAAAATTAATTTTTCTAATAAAATTAATAATTAATAATTAATTAAATAATTTAATTAATTCTAATTAATTTAAACATCAAATATTAAATTAATTAATCATCAATTCCACTACCATGAATTTCTATTCATGAATTTAATATTTAAACATATTTAAATATTTATCAATTCTCCAACTACGTTTAATTCTAAAATTAAACATGTAATTATATCACATATAATTACCAATTCCCTTTAATTCGAATTTGAACACTTCAAATCAACTTATCACGCTATTCTAAGACTAATCCGTTTGTGAGCTAGTAGGAGGACCTCGTGGACCTACAGATCATGGGCTCCAACGATCTGAGATTAATTGGCTAAACTCTTTATACTGAATTAACGTCCATTCATTAACTACTGGGTCACTCCACTAAAGCCTAGAGTTGCCCCTCACTATAGATATATTGTGTCCATTCGATATAATCATGATAAATAAGTTAATTCTTCACAAGTTGTTCGTAATAATGGCTGGGTCAAAAGGTTGTTTTACCCCCAAGACTGTCTCTTGTTCCTTAAGTCCCACTGATCCTCTAATGAACAATTGATTTGTGATCTAATCATCAACCGAGTCTCTCTCGGGCCAATGAGAAGGGTAGGGCCCCTTGTTCAAGATACGGAGTCAGTACTTAAGAGAACAACCTCTCTACTATCCTTGAAAGCAGGTAGGAGCGAATTCCATCTTGCACCCATAAGGTGAAGTTAATTTAGAGGCACACGAAGACAACCCCCTGTGGGGTAAGCGCCAGGGGGGTCATCTTTAACTTCATGTAAACTTCTGTTTCGAAATTAAATAACTAATTTCTCTTTTATCTATATTTTTATTTGTAGAGATGTACAACTTAGTCAAGTCATAATTTTATTTTTATATAGGTGTAGACTAATTGAGTTTTCATTGCAATACTTTCCATTCCCACCTATTTTTTTAAAAAAATTCCTATCTAACATTTTTGTCATTAGTTTGAAAAAACACTATATTCTTGAACTTAACCGCAATTTTAATAATACTTTTATTAATAAATAGAATATGTTTCCATGATTATGAACTGTGAGTTTTAGGACATTTCCAACAAAAGACACTTAGTCTTTGTTTGAAGGTTGGTTGTTTTGATGAAAAGAATTTAAGAGTCACTTATCTTGTGAAGTTTTTTCGTCACAAGTGTTTATTCTATCAATCTTCGAAGCCATTGAAGATTGTGTTGCTATGAGGTTGGAGACATACTCTAAGCCGGTTGTGTGCTTCATCATTATACTAGTTGAAAAATGATTCTCAAGCTTAGGGGGAGTCAAAGCTAATCGAGTGAAGTGTTCTTTACTTGAAGGGGAAAGATATGCTGCAAAGTGAGAGAGAGCTAGAGTTTCACGACTTAAGAGGAGCTTAAGCTTGCCAAGAGGGGAGTCTCTGTCTTACGGGGAGCTTGAGACATTGCTCATTGATGTCATTGCTTAGAGGAGCCTACGTATCTGAGAGAAAGAGTCTCATATCTAAGGGGAGCCTAGGTGTTCGGTTGAGTGTTGGAGCTCTACAGAGGTAACTATACTTTGAGTTGTCAATATAGATAAGTACTATTTGTAATTGCTTAACAAATATATTAGTGAAATTATCTTTCCATAGGCACACTGCATCCCAGACGTAGGTGTTAATCACGAAACCAAGTTTAACAATATCCAATGTTATTTCTCTTGCTACTTTTAGTCGTAAATTGTTCTGAGAATTGTTGTGACATAGTCCATAACATTCTTCATCGTGTGATAGGTACTTCCATATTATTTTAACACATATTTGCTTTTTTTTTTCCACATCTTTAAATTATTTTTCTGTTGTTTAAACTTTCTAGCCTTATATGTATTTTTTTTAACAAGTGTAGCCACGAACTAGGTGAAGGAGGAGGAGGACAAACATCCTTTCTTCCTTTTTCCTCTTTATATTTATTTTGTTTAATTATTTTTTTTATTTTGAGATTTATTGAGATTTAAATTATTTTTTAGATTGAGATTTTAGATTGAATATCTTTTTAAAAAAATAGTATTTTTTTAAAGAAATAAAATAGTAGTTGTAGATATATTAGAAGTAGGTTTTTAATGCTAATAAAAATAGTTTAGTTTTATTTTACATTTTTCTAAAATTAATGTTATTAGTTTGCTCGTTCTCTTAACATCAAAAATTTAAACGGATAAAAAAGTTTTATTTTTTGTGAGGAAGACATCCTACTCTTATAAGTTCATTTCAATTTTAACATCATGAAACACGTACAATATATGGTGGTTCTAAATAGTATCCAAAAATGGGTGAATATTATTTAAACTTACAACATTCAATAAAAATCACTAATGTTTTAACCTAGTTGGCTTACTCTGTCATATTTGTTGCTAATTCTTTGGACCTCTTATATGACGAGTTGGGAAGGTATCAAGCTAACAATTTCTTAAAATAATTCGTTCAAAATTGTAAAAAAAAATATTTATTGTTAAATTATAAAATAAAATATGACAATGATATTGCATGGAGAGACATATCCTTTCAAAAGAAAATTCTTTTTTGGAGAAATTTTTTAAGTTACAAATAAATTTTGTTGTTGGAACATCACCCAAGTCTCATCCACGCATTTAGAGTAAAAATAAAATAAAATTTTAGTTCAAGACCTAATTTAGTGAGAGAAGATGTTCGAGTAAACAAAAATGGAAGTACAAAACACATATATTAAATTAGAAAACAAATGAAAAATATTTTGTCTCACATTAATAATAAAATAGAGAAAATCAAAGAACCTTATTGAACTAAATACCTCCTTTATAAGACCTAATTCAGAGAATGTGAGTTATAAATCGACAAAGAACTTGGATATCAATAAAAATTAACTATATGACATGAACACAATAGAAAAAATCGAGTTATATCCACATTCACACTTATATATTGATCTTTAATTACACATTTTCTCGTATATACACAAAAGATGTCTATATAATACCCAACTCATTCCATTTCCAATATATTTCAACAAATTTTTCCTTAAAAATAATAGAACTACGAATAGATATTTTACACTTATACCTTATCTCTAACATCTAAAAGCCATCCCATCATAATCTTATAAAAGTAGTTTTATAATTTATTTAAGGGGAAAAAAATATATGAAAACAATGGCTATAAGATATTTTTCCCCTTTGAAAGCCAACAAGATAGCAAGCTGTAACAAGCTATGAGGTGTTGTTTGTTAATGTTAAAGCACATGTGATCATTAATCCATCCAAAAACATGTCTACTCTTTTTGTATTTGAGTGTCCCCTTTCAGATATTTCAATTTGGAGCCATAACCATCACTCACTTTTTTTTGTGACTGCAAAATTATTCTAAACTTATTTCCTTTCATCCCATATCAATTAAATTTTCACCTTTATCTCATGAATGAGAGTTTTGTTTAATTTTTACCATGAAGTAGGTTGCTACTTTATTTTGTTTACTTATTCTTATCTTTACCTGTCATGTCAAGTTAAATTAAACAATCATGTCTCTATGTATTTTTAGAGAAACTTACTTATACAAACTATCCTAAACTATGGAGTTTTGTTACCATTACAACTATAAATCTTTAATTTAGCAAGCATACAATCATTAGTTTGTTAAGTGTTGCAATTAATTATCCCTTCCGTTAGTATATTAATTTAGGGGTCATCGATTAAGTTAAATGTTCAGGGTTGTAATTTAATTTCATAATTAAGGGTAGTTTATTTGTGGATTTTTTAGCATATATTTACATTAAATTATTAAAGTAATATAAAATATTAATTACATATTTACAAGTTTTTTTAAAATACAATAAGAGGTAGAATTATTTGACATATTTCTTAATTGCTAATATATCAGTCAACTTGTACTCGCTTTGATATTAACTCTTATTAAATAATATGTTTATATTAACAATTAATTGAACAAAAATGATAGTTTTCTCTACAATTTGATTTATTTTTTTCCTAAAAAAATGATATTTCTGCCCAAATAACAAAAAAAATAATCAGTATACATTCTAAATTGGATGCATTATAGTCATGTTTATAAAGATGATTTTGGGTCTAGTTTTCATTTACACCCTAGATTTGAAGTCTTGTTTTTCTTTGATCCTTATTTTAAAATGTTACATATTTAGTCATTAAATTTTAAGTTTGGTTTCAAAATGTTACAATTTTAGCTTGAGATTTAAGTTCTGTTTCAATTTGATCCCTAAATTTTAAGATTTGTACTTTTAACTATGATTTTCATTAAATATTCACACTTAGTCATTGGTATTAATATCTATTAATTAATTTAGATTAATTATGAAGTAAAATTTTAAATTTAATTTAATAGTGGATTTTAATTAATTATAGTTCTTTTAAATTAATGAATAGATGTTGACACTAAAGATGAAAAGTGAGTATTTAGTAGTTAGTAGGAGTGTTCGTGGGTTTGGATAGATTAGGTTGAAAGACTACTCATCCCAATTGTTTGGATTATAAATTTCTTCAACCTAAATAAGTATCATCAAAAAATGAACACAACCAAATCTACCTATAGAACATTTGGGTTAGGTTAGCTTGGATTACTGGGGTTTTTATTTAGATTTTTGTTCTAAAAGAAAGTAAAGTATTAATATGTAAAAATTTGATTTAATTATTTTCATTTATAGAATTAAGATTAACAATTCAATTTCAATTTATATAATGTAAAATCTCTTTTCAAAGTGCTAAAAAAATTATTTTAAGAGTTGTTGAGAATAAATTATCCAATAAAAACTAATGAAGTTAAATAAAATTAAAACAAATATATGTGTATCTAATTATATCTAAGTAAAGAAATATATATGTTAAGTTTATAATAAATTCGGTTGATTCTGGTTGGTTTGAGTTCTTTTAGGTGAACACGTGAACCAACCTAACCCATAAAATTTTCATTTAATTAAACCCAACCCAACTCGAAAAAGTTGATAACCCAACCAAAATCGTACGGGTTGGATTGGGTTGATTAATTTTTTCAGATCATAGGTTCTTTTGAACACCCTAGTACTTAGTGAAAATTGACGTTAGAAGTATAAATTTTGAAACCTAATGACTAAATTGAAACGAAACTCAAATCTCAAGGATAAATTTGTAACATTTTGAAATTTATACTAAATTGAAACCAAATTCAAGATTTAAAAACTAAAAAAGTAACGTTTTGAAGCTTAAAAAGAGAATCAAATTGAAATTAAACTCAAAATCTATGAATCAAAAATATTTTTGTTGTTTATTTTATTTTATTTTATTTTATCGTAAGGGACTGAAATTTTGTTTCTTTCAATTATATATTTATTTTAAATTTTAAAAGATGTTTAAGCAACTTAAAACAAAGCCGTTATTCAAGTAAAATCTCACAATATTTATTTTCTAAGTGGGCATTTATTGGCATGACAAATTGATTTAACTGAATTGTTTGTTGGCACCTCGATTCATAAATGCAATATTTATTAACATATTAATATCAAACTATTTATTTATTTATTGTTAATTTCAGAAATGACAAAATTTATATACATTTTTTTATAAGAGAACATACATACGTGTGTGTGAAATTTTATACATAGCAATTAATTTCTTTTTATAATTATTCCATTATTATTTTCTATTATTATTAAATAAGATATTATAATTTGTTACACATCACATCACAACTATTATTTTCCCTTTAACTATTAATTTACTTATATTTTATCAGTGAAACAAGAAAATTATATCATATTTTATTTGTTATAGAAATGAAATAATTACTCAATAATTTTCTGTTACATGTCAAATTTGATGTATTTTAACATATATTTTCTATTTTAAGAGTTCATTTGAGATCAGTCATACTTTGCTTTTAAAAAGTAGTTCTTTTTAATCTGAATCCATTTTGGAAAAATATACATTTTTTAAAACAAAATTTGAGATCTAATTAATACAACAAAAACAGTTTATTTGTAGATTCATTTGTAAATTTATTTAAGAGTTCTTTTCAAATATAGGAAAATAAATCAAAATATTTATAAATATAGTAAAACTCCATCGTCTATCTAGGATAAATTGCGATAGACTAATCTGTATCATGTAGTCTATCGCAATCTATCACAATAAATATTTTCAACAGTTTTATCATTTAAAATAATTTTCTTTTATTTTAATTAACATGAATAGATTGTGTTTTAAATCTTAAAATTATATAAAGGTCAGATATATCCATAAAAGGAAAACTAGGCTATAATATTAGTTTGTTCCATGCTCTTTATGATTGATTTTATTTTATTCTATATATTTTGATTCTCTAAATTTAATCTGCATAGTTTCAATAAATTTTATAAAAGCCTTATCCTTTTCTTTCTATAATCTTCAAAACATATTTACATTATGTATTTTTTATTATATATAAAACTCTCTCACCTTTTTAAACAAAAATTATATATTTATTTCCTTTATCAAACTCATTTTGGTATAGACACATTTGATTGCACCTTTCCATAAAGTTCAAATTTAAAGTATTCTATCCTCACATTTTTTATAACACAAACCCAAACTTCTCAATGAAGATATTTCTTTTAAATTATATTTGAAAGTGTATTATACTTTTACCTAGATAATTGACTCGGTTATCGAGTAAAATTTTATTTTCTCATATAAAAGTTCAAAAGAAGTCTCAAAAATTGAAACGTATAAATTTTAAGAGATGTTACTAATGTCATAACAAAATAAATTGTACTCAAATTCATTAAAAAAAATTAGATTCACTTATATATATCATGCATAAGCTTGAGTTCTTACTCTTGATAAGTGTCAAACTTAACCCGAGAGACAAACCGACTTGTCACGTCGAAAAATTGGTTGCTAGGCTGGACTAGTACTTGCTTTTGTGTGTCATGGCCCTCTTCGTCTTTGGGCACATGAATTGTTTAGAGAGAGAGATTCTCTCTAAAGCTTCTTTGGGCATTTTGAATCTTAGCCACACAGATGGCTAGGGCAACAACCAGAGAACATGAACAAACTTATATAGATATTTTTTTATATTCAAAATTTAAATAAATTTATTAAAAAAAAAAAAAAAAAACATCCCACTCCCAAAATCAACCTTTTCAAAATTATGAAAAAATAAAAGCGTGTATATATATAAAACTGACACTAGAACAACCTTTTTAATGAAATTTGTGAGTTTGAAGTTTTGATACCAATAATCTAAAGGTTTTTTTTCGAACATACTAAAATAAGTCAATTTATTTATAAATATAACAAAATATCATTATCTATTAGTGACATTTTATTATATTTAAAAACAAAAAAAATATATGTTTGGTCTCTAGGTTTTAGATTTAATTTCTATTTGGTCCCTAAGTTTCAAAATGTTATACATTTGGTTCTTAAGTTTCTATTTTGGTATCAATTTAGTCTCTACGTTTCAAAATGTTACAATTGTACCTTTGAAATTTGAGTTTTATTTCAATTTGATCCCTAAGTTTCGAGATATTAGATTTTTAATTTTGATTTTTCATTAAATACTCACTTTCAATTATTGACGTCAATGTTTATTGATTAATTTAAAATAATTATGAAGTGAAAGTTTAAATTTAATTTTAAAAGTAATGCAAAATAGTGAAACTTAATTAATTATAATTCTTTTAATTCTTTTAAATTTATTGAGATACATTAACACTAGAGACAAAAAATGACTATTTAGTAAAAAATCGAGTTTAAAAGTGTAAATCTTAAAACCTAAAGACCAAATTGAAACAAAACTCAAATGTCGAGGGTAAAATTGTAACATCTTGAAACAAAATTCAAAACTTAAAGACAAATGTGTAACATTTTGAAATCTAGAGACCAAAAAGATATTTTTTTCTTAAAAAATATTTAAAATAATTATTCATTATTTAATGGTTAATTTTGTGTATTGACCACACAAATTCATCATGTGAAAATTAGTTTGATTTTTCATCGAAATTAATGAGTTTTTGGAATTTTACCACAATATTTATTAAAGTTCGGTGAATTAATAGAAATTAAATTTGAAAATAAAAATTGCAAGATTCATCTAATTTGGGTTAAAAGGAATTAAAACGTTTGTAAAAATTTATCCATATTCTCATGTCTAGTGTAATTTTTTTTTCCTTTTTCTTTTTTTCTTTGAAAAGGATTTTTTTTTTCTTTTTTCTTAAAATATTTTTATTATAATAATTAATATACATATTATTCCATAAAAGAATAAGATAATTCAAGTTATCATTGGCACATTTTTTTTCCTATTTTTGGGTATTTTGCAACTGCTTTCTTAGGATTGTCATTTCTGTAATAATATTGATGTTTTAACCTATTAATTAATTATTATGACTTCATTGATAGCTTGTTCATTTAATATACTATAAACCAACTCTTCTGATTGGTTTATAATCAATCCTATTTTGTTTTAAAGGAATTTTATGAATTTATTTCTTTATTTAATTTTTTTTAACAAACATATGAGATGAGAGACTTCAAACTTCTAACATTTTAGTCAAGATTATGACTCAATTAGTTGAATTATGCTCAACTTTATTAATTTTAAGTGGTAATTAAACAAAAATTTATCTAATAAATATTATAGTTGAGAAGACGAGAACATATGATATCATGAAGCATACCTTGTCAACATGAGTATAACTCAAGCAACATGCATAAAATTTGAACAATTGACATTGAGATCAGATATTTGATTCCCCTACCTCACGTCTGTTAAAAAATATCTATATCCTACTTTAAAATTTATTAAAAACCTTTTAAACCAATATTTATTGTTTGTATGTGGGTTACAAAAGTTGACCTTGAGAATTCATCATTGTCTCTTAAATCACCAATATTAATTGGAAAAACGTTGTAGGGGTTTGAATTCAATATACATCTTGAAACAACTTGCTCTAATATCATCTTAAATCGACCCAAAAGTTTAAAAAATTATAATATCTAACATTGTGGAGATTTTAAGTTCATTGCTTATAATCTCTAATTTTGCCTATTTGTATTTTAAAAAATCTTTAACAGATTTTAAGTTTTAAAATATGCAATATGTTCCTAAACTTTCAATTTTGCATTCAGTAGATTTTGTCACGTATTAAAAATAAAATAAAAGCAACTAAATCTATTAAATATAAAATTGAAGTACATGTCTAATGAAAATCTAAACTCGAAAATTTGTTTCTAGTAAATTTGTAAAATTTTAAAATTATTAAATAGGTCTAGACTATATTGAACACAAATTTGAAAATTTAGAAACTCACACCTTTTAAGATTTAAAAACCTATTGAACACAAAATTGGAAACTCAAAAACTTAGTAGACACTATTAAAAATTATACGATAAAATAGACCAAAATTTAAAAGTTGATTAATTAAATTTGTAATTTAACTGTGGCCAATCAAAAGAAGAGAACAACAGAAGTGGGTGTACATGCAGACAGAGGATTAAACTTAGGGGGTTTTCTAGATTATTCCATGTGGTTGTGCAGTTCATCAAAATTTTATGGTCCACTAGTGACTTGTGCCATATAAAGTCAATGGCTAAAGGGCAAATGCATACAATCACCACAAATTTTAATTTTTTACTTTTCAATACTTTGGTAAACTTTTACCACCAATGAAAAGTACTTTATATATACATACATATAAAGAGAAAAAGAACTATAGTTCTACTTTTTCTTTATAAAAAAAATATTCTTTTTATTTTTAAAAATTAGGCTATGTAAAATTAGTTTTGACTCAATTTTTATTTTTTAAAAAAGGTGTTATACACGAACCTATCAATTTAAAGAAAATTAAAATTGACTTCTTGACAAATTGAACACACTATCGCACCCAAGCATGTTACATGCTATCAAGCAACTCAGAACTGCTAACATGAATATAGTTTTAATTGATATAAAATTTGTATTATTGACTTCGAAGTTAGAGGTTTAATTTCTCATCTACATAATATCAAAAAAAAATCCAAGGAATTGAAACCAATCACAAGAACTAAAATTTAACTAACAACATAAATTGTGAGTACACATATTTGTTAAATTTGATTGGTTTTTTTTTTTACTTAATTATGATATGTAACTCTTTGGTACTGAGAATTTAAAAGTTTTGTTGACATCACTAAAATGCATCACAATACAACTAATTTCAACTGAATTTAATACTATTTATTAAGGAGTTATAAATAGGTCAAAATATGTGATTATTAAAATAATAGGACAAATGAACACTAGAAAATTTGTGGTATTGATCTCCATGGAAAATCATAATGTGAATGAAAATAGACGATATAGAAGCAAAGAGGAATTTTAGTTTCTATGTGATGATTTTAAGGTTGAAGTCACTATTTTTAGTGGTCAATGTAAACCATTATATGATATTAATATATTAAGTATTTTTTAGTGGTCTTCACCCTTATTGCAAACCCCACGATTCTTCTTTTTCAAAGAAGAAGATAAATATAATTTAAAACTTTTTTGTGGGAATGTCCTGTTCTCAAATGAACTTTTTTTTTTTTTTTTTAATTTTCATTTGTCCCCAAATTGTCCTCTCTCTCTCTCTCTCTCTCTCTCTCTCTCTCTCTTTTCTCTTTTTATTTGAGACGAAAATGAAATTACAAGTGGAGGGCACTAAGTTTAGAATTTTTTTACATAAGAGAACTACTTTAAAGTATTCCTTTTAGAAAGTAGTCTAGGCCATTTGTGGGCTATATGCATGCATTTTTCATATATATGTTTTTTTTAATAATTTTTTTACAATTTTTTTTTCAAAAATAATTTGATTGGTTCATTTTAGCCAAACAAAACCCATCTCTTTTTTCTTGTTTTTTTTTTCTTTTTTCTTTTTTTTTTTTTTTTTTTGGAGAAACAAGGCATTGATCTTAATAATTGGATAACAAGAAAGCATATGAGAAAGGAACAATTTTTGTGAAATAGGCCAATAGGGGATGGGGGACAATTTGGGTAAAGAAGTCAATTTAATGATTTCAAAATTGTAATAGGAGTATACCAACAAATAAAATAAAAATCAAAGGTCAAAAAGAAAAACATTAGTATTTGTTTTTCACTTCTTTGGTGTTGTGTTTAATATTGATGGTCGAAAAAGTGAATTAAGAAAGTAAGTCTCTGTGATCAAGATTTAGTTAAAAAATTAATTTTTATTAACTTATCGATTATTTTAGATTTTTTCGATACATTTCGAATAGATTACACATCAAAAAAATATTACCTCAAATGCTTACGTAATTTTTCAAATCTTTAGCTCTATTTTTATTTCCATAATTTTATACAATTATATCAAATAAATTAGTTTATTTTTAAAATTTACTTTATAAGAGACCTATTAAAAAAATAGATACAAAGTTGGAGGAGTAACTTTACTCTTCATTTGACCCATGGATGGGTCCCACAATTAAAAACATACCTTTCATGACTTATTAACTTCTTCCCATTCAAGCAATTAAAATTTCATTTGGTAACTATTTGATTTTTTTGCTTTTTTTCTTCTAAATTAGTGTACTTCTTCCCCTTTATATATTAATCATCTTCCCCCATCTTCTCCCTCGCTTCAATCTTCCTCCTTCTTCTGCTTCACTTTCTTCCAGCTATGGCTTCTGCACGTGCCATGCTCGTGCTCGCCCTCTCTCTTCTTGCTCTTTTCTCCTCTTCCATTGCTCAATCTCCTTCCCCTGCTCCAGGTCCCGCCTCCGCCGCCGCACCGCCGCCGTCAAGCCCCCCGCCGGTTGCAGCTCCCCCAACTACACCTCCCCCTGCAGCCTCACCGCCGCCAACCATCTCAACTCCACCGGCGGCGGCTCCTCCCGCCATCCCACCGATGATGGCTTCTCCACCGTCTATGGAGTCAAGCCCAGGCCCAGGCCCAATGCCCGACAGCCCACCATCACCTCCAGGTCCAAGTCCAAGCCCAATGTCTATGTCTCCGCCGACTCCGGCGCCAGCTCCATCGCCGCCGTCTCCTCCGCCGCCGAGCGCGGGATTTTCTATCCACCAGGGTGGTTACAAGGCGGCTGCTGCGGCGGTGTTGGGTGGCCTAGCCGTCTTCTTGGTTTAACACAGCATAACACTTGAATTTGCTGTAGATTATTATTATTATGATTATTATGAGCTCCATACTCATTTGTGTATTCTTTTTTCTTTCTTCATCATTTCCATCTCTTGAGAGCAGCCCTGAGTGATATTTTGTGAGATTTGTTAGCATTTTCATTTTTTCTCTAGCTGAATAAGAGAGACTTGTTTCTTTGTCCATGGTTTCATAATAATTTACTCAAATTATATCTTTTATGCTAATATATATCTTCCTCCCTAGAAATCGAAGATTCAATCTTCATCGAACTGTATATTCAAAAAAAAAAAAGAAACAATTCGAACGATCTAAAGTCAAATTCTAACAATATTTCAATTGGACATGAATTACTATTTTACTAGTTCATTTTTTTTAAAAAAAGAAAAGCTAAGGATTCGAATTGTAGATCTCTTGGTTGCTAACATATCATTATGTATCAATTAAATTAGGTTAGTTTTGGCCGTTTGTGGTTCAATCTTTTAAGTGTTTAAATTATTCAATTATGCTGGAGATAAATAGCGAACGTAAATGATTTCTCCATAAGAGAAGGAGAGGGTTGCAATAATTTAACAAATGAGGGGAATAATGCAAATAAAAAGAGAGAGAATGAAAAAGAATAGTGAAGGATATGAAGATATATTCATAATTCTAAACTATTAAATGGTAGTGAGCGAGCAATTATTAAGAATGCAGCTCAAAAATGAATACAAAAGGCCAAAACTAAAGTAGATGAATTGTGAGAAAGAAAAAGGAGGTTAGTTGGTAGGGTTAGAGAGGGGTAGATGGAGGAGTTGTAAGGGAAGGGAGAAAGGAGTAATGAGATGATGGATGAGTGACTTTGTGGTGGGGAAGGGAATGGGGAGAAGAAAAAGTTAAAGAGCCAGCTGTTGAGGTAAGCAATTTGTGGAGGCCAAATTCCCCTTTGGTTTTGGGAATTTTGTCCACTTGAATCTCTTTTTGAGCCAAGCAAAATAAGTATTCAACTACAATGCATCTACTTTCAAATAATTTCTAAATACAAAAGTATTTAGTTTTGCATCCCCAACCATACCTATTTTTATACATTCCCACTTAATTGTTTGATTATTCTTTTTTTTGAAATATTTTAATTCTTTTTTGGTGTAAATGATGAGAGGTAATGTATAAACATGAATGCAATCTTGAGATGTACGAGTATTATCCTTTGTAGATATATCAATCTAAGTATAGTTTAAGATACAGAATATTATTTTAGTGGTTTGATTTACAATTTTACAGTTGTTGAATGCGACAAAAAGAAATCCCAAATATTGACAATGCATAATCATCTGTCTTTTTTTCCACTTAAGTTTAACAATTGAGAGATCGAAATGAAATTATCACTTTTTTAGATCAAAATTGGTATCTTATCTCTTGGATAATGTCTAGATTGGAGTTTAGTCTTAACCATCATGGAATTTTTTTATTTAAAAAAAAATTGAGAGAGAGACTAACTTAGTAGTGGTGGAAGCATAGGCAATACATGGAAGGGGGTAGCGATGGCTAGAATTTGTAACAAAACGACTGAGTGGGAAAATGATGTTCACATGGGTCTTTTAACAAAACAAACACCAAAATCCAACAAGAGAAATGCAAAAATATATATAAGAAGAATGGAGGAAGAATATGGCCAAGTCGTAACTATTTCTTTTTTTCTTTTTTAAAATTAAGTCTATTTTCTCTTTTTCATTACCATGATTTGCATTTTTCTTTAATTACAATGATTAAACTCTTAGTTAAACTCAAAAACCAAAAATAATTTTTTAGAAGTCACTTTTTTTAGTTTTCAAATTTTGGCTTTATTTTTTAAACTATTGGTAAATAGTAGATAATAAAGAAGAAATTTGAATGTGAAAATAATGCCTATAAACTTAATTTTTTAAAATAAAAAATAAATAAAATAGTTACAAAGTGACTCGTTTCTTTCTAAGAAAAAAGAAATGGGTCATCCTTTCTTAATTCGAGAAAGACTATTGATTTGTTTAATAATTAGTAGTTAAAGCTCCATTAACATGTTTAGTAATATCTTTGTTTCTTGTTTTGTGCTTTTCAATAGTACTTTTCAAATATATTCAAATTTAACAAACACAACATTACTCTCTGAAAAACTACATTTTTATATATGTTAAAAAAAGCCTGGACTTCTAAATCATTTATAAAAGTGTAAAATATAGAACAGACAAGTTGGCAAACAAACTAGCTAGTTTTTCTTCTTTTTTTTTTTCTTTTTTTTTTAATAATAATTAAAAAAAAAATTGACTAGCTCCCGAAGAAAGGTAACAAAGGTATGTTAAAATAGGTTGTTAAGAAAGTCATTTTAATTTATTTATGATTGGTGGTTAGATACAATTTAACGAGTTTTATGTTTTTTTTAATATAATATTAGAGTATTGAACTCAATTACAGTTGAATTATACTCCTTTTGACGTACAAATCTAATGAGTCAAATATGAAATAAAGAAACTTGTAAGTAAAGAAACTTATTCTTAAATGTAATTAATAAAAAGTCCTTAAAAAGGGTAAAAATAGATAGATGATTAAGCATATTATTAAAATAATTACAACATAATTTCTTCCTGTCATGACGAATAAATATAGAAATTCTCTCATGGTCCTAACATCCATGAATATTAAACATCCATTTATATCTCTAATGTCTTTTATAAATACTCGTAAAATATAAAAAATGTAATCTATAGAAATACTAATAACAATATCCATAACTTAGTTCGGAGGTAAAAAAAACTTAATTATTAATCTAAATAAATTTTATAAATTTTTTACTTACAAAAATATCCGTCGACATATCAGTGAAATTAAAATCTCGATATCAATATCAATATCGACATCAATATTTTAATCATTGGTTAGACTACAAGTTTAGTGCTTGAAGTTTTAAGTTTATGTCAATTTATTCTTAAGCTTTTAAAAGTGATGAACAAGTAAATTTAAATTTTATATCTAATTGATTCCCTAAACTTTAAAAAATGTCTTATAGGACCTTAAACTTTTAATTTTTAATCTAATACATCTCTAACATTTTTCAATTTTGTTTTAATAGGTCCTTTGTCTCATTCAACAATTTTTAAAACCCACATACTTATTAGTTGCAAAGTTGAAAGTTCAAAGTTCTGCTAAATATAAAATTCAACTAGATATCTATTAGGTGAATTAATTTTTAATTTTTTACAAATTTTGAATATGTCTATTACTTATCAGACACAAAACAGAGAATTCACAAACCTGTCAAACATTTTAAAGTTCAAAAACTCATTATACACTCCATTGTGAGTTCAGAAACCTGTTAGACCTTTTAAAAAACATTACAACGATATTTTGGACACAAGCTTAAAAATTTCAGGGATTAAAACTTGAAATTTGACAAAAACTTAACTCACATCCTAATAAAACATTGATTACAATACCTTTTTTTGTTCTTGTAAAGCACCAATCTATGATAAAAGAGGGATTAGATACTAAGAACCATAGACTATAATGTCCAACTCAATACTTTAAAAGATGGAAGCATAAAGGCATTGGATTCCACCTTCAAAAGAGGAAGAGCTCTAACAAATTAAGAATCACCTCATCCTTTTATCTTCACCTTCCCCCTGCCTTTAGAATAGCATATGATAATGGTATAAAGCTATAAAAAAAATAAATAATGGATGTTGTTTTAAATAACATAACTATACTTAAAACTCACTAAGCAATCATTAAAAGCTGTCACAACAAACCTAAACAGTTATTATCAGTTTCAAACTTCATTTGACATATTTTACCATTCAAGTTTTCTTGCTTTCTTTTTCTTTTCTTTTCTCATCTCGACTGTTTGAATCCGTTTGCACATAGTTCAATTATTCTCACATAACAATGATCTCACTCTACTACACTTGATTATGAAGGTGACTGATCCCACATAAGTGGCTTGAACCCATTCTCTCTAAACCAACTCATAGTTTGTATCATGCAAAACTATCACGACCAAAATATCTTATTACAAGGATGGACATCAAACTACCACCTTATGTGTTTTTAAAAATTCACATAAGGTAGTGGTTCACAGTTCCGTTCGGTTCAATTTAATTGCGAGGACACTCACTGTTCGATTTGGTAGTTAGATCGAACCAAACCAAAGAATTTGATTTTAAATATATACCAAACTGAATCGAACTGTTTATTTTCTCCAAATCGAGCTGACGTTTATATATTTTTTGTTTTCCTATATATATAACCAAACTAAACCGAACTGAATATTATAGTTCAGTTTGGAGCAAATAAATAATCCGTTTCAATTCGTTTTTATAATATATATATTATAAATGGTTTGGTTTGGTTAATTTTAATGAACCACCCTAACTAAGACTGTTGTTATAAATTTGGCTACCGATTAAAAAGGGCTTCTTAAAATTCCAAAAGTAAATAAAAGAACTTTAAGTACTAGTGTTTGTATTTTTCATAGAAAAAAGCATTTCACTTAAAAGATCCCCCAAACATTCTCTGACTCCCAACCTGCCTAGACTAATTTCAATCTAGTAAGAAAATTCAATATCAAGCAGGATAGTAATTAGAGCATTATATATGGCATTATTAATTGAGTCATAATGAAGATCATTATTTATTGAGTCATAATGAAGATGGAAAAAAAGAACAGTAAAGAGAACAGGAAGGCCTTATCTAGAACAACAACTGCTGCACGACAACCTTCTTGTGAATGCCATTATGTGGGGGCAGTTTAATCCAGCCGTTTTCATTGGATTCTTCCAGTACTCAGTTGCCGAAGGTTATCCAGAACCATCAGGGAGGGTTTTTCATCCTCAGTTGAATAGTAAACCTGCAACAGCATCAGAAACTTGAATTAACTATTACTCCTTGGACCAGTGTTCTTTAAAGCTCAAGGTGCAATAAAATGCAATAGCCTTTTAAGACTTAAGTGCAAGTCGTAGAAAAGAACATGAGCTTTTTTTTTTTTAGGTATACTGTACATAAAAGTATTACTTTAAGAAGAGAAAGTATAGTTGAAATGAAAATATGGAAAGAAAAAAAAAAAAAAACCCTAAACACAAGATTTTGTATTTAGGTTTAGTAAATTTGATTTTTTTTAATTAATAAAGAACGAAAACTCTAATTATAACTATTTTTTAAAAATAATGAAGAAGCCCCAAGGCCCAGCGCTTTGAGCTTTGGGGCTTCACTGAGGCAAACCTTATTTTATGAATATTGCCTTGAAAAGGCGATGCACCATACCTATGTCTTGAGTCTAGGTGCATCTAGGCATGAGTATGAGAGGGCTTTTTAAAATACTACTTGTGACATTATTGAATTTCTAGAGGTGAAAGAATGTAATTATGATTAACGACTTACATGAAATGACTTTTCAAGTGCTTAAAAATAAAGACCTCAAAAGGAATACTCTTTTTTCTCTCTCTCTAGATTGTTCATGGGTGATTGGAAGCTATAGTAAAATTGCCTAAGTCGTAAAAAATAGGTTAAATTACAAATTTGATCCATATGGTTTGAAGAAAGTTGGAATTTAGTCTCCAAGTTTTAAAAGCTAAAATTTAATCTCTATGGTTTGATGAAACTCTTATAAATAATCTCTATAGTAGGAGCTATTTATGCGAGTTTTATCAAATCATGAAGACTAAAAACCTAGCTTTTAAAATTATAGAGTAAATTATAACTTTCTCCTAACCATAGGAACCAAATTTGTAATTTAACCTAAAAGTTACTTCTAAACTTTGCCATTTGTATTATAATATCTATATTCTTCCAAAAGTTGCATTACTATCCTTTAACATTTCATAATTGTTTCAACACTACTCTTAAAGTAGAAATTCTTTATAATTTTGAATGGAAATTGAGACTTTTAATAGAGTTTAGGTCTTAATTTTCATAATAGACCAGCACACAGCTCAATTCTGAATTTTAATGGATTTTGAATTCAAGGATAATTGTGAGAGAATGATATTGAACGTTTTGAAAGAAGGATAAGGATATTTTTTAAACGAAGGACAAAGTCTAATAGTATTAATTATAATCTAGCCCTAGGAAAACTACCGTTTTCTACTTCAAAGGCACAACAATATTGGTGGAACGATCCCGATGAAATGAGTGGGAGCCTTCCAACATACTATGGCCTACCCATCAGATGAACAACAAAATTAAACAATTGCAGATTTCAGACATCACAACAAAAAGAAATGACACTGGGCCATCATAAAAGGAAATTAAGGCCACAAGTCAGAGACTCTGAGTCGAACCTGCACAAGTGATGGGACAAATAAACGGTTAGTATGAATATCATTATAGGAAATGTATGCAATGAACAAACTGAAAGCCTTGGTTTCTTATAAATGTATGATTCTTTTGGCTTTGCCCTTCCAAATGGGAAGGACAGTTTCTAAAGAATCAAATGGTAAAATACAATTTGTTTAAGAATTCAATTGAGAAACAGGGGGTTGACAACATTCTGTTTATAGATCTGGGGAATTTATGCAACACAAATTACAGAACATGATTTCAGCAGTTTGTCTGTGGGTCCTAAATCCACAGAAAACCTCTGACTGATTATTTAACTATGGTAAATTTAAATACTTCACTAGCATCATAATTACTGGGTGCAACACAAAAATGTCAAAAAAAGAAGAAACCAGAGGACCTAGGATGCCCTGGATCCGAAAGACACTGAGTCTTAAGAACGAACAATCGAACTAGCCCGGGTAAGGAAAGATTAAGGATAAGGAGAAAGACATGGTAGGTTATGTGATTCGGCTCTTATTGAGTCTACAGCCACCATGCAACCACCAGAACCAATTTCCTTGATTCAGAGAATAGAAGTCAAGAATATAAGCTCTCATTTAGTCCACTGTTCTATCTATCACCGAGATTTAGGTTAAATTATAAAAAATATCCATGAATTTTGTATTTAAAAAATATCCCTATTCTTTTAAAAGTTGTTATATTACCACTAACCTTTCAGAACCGTTTCAAAACTACCTTCAAAGTATAAATCATTTAGAATTTTGAACAAAATTGGGACCTAAAACAATGTGGCAATTAAATTTTTGTTTTAGGCCACCATTACACCATTCCAACTCTCACTTTCCGTCCAAAATTCTAAAAGATCTTTACTCCAATGGTAGTTTTCAAACGTTTATGAAAAGTCAAGAGAAATGTTGCAACTCTTGAAGTATAAAGATTCTTTCGAAACAAAACGCAAAAATTCGAAATGTTTTTTATATATAATTTAACCATATATTTACACCAGTTATATAGCCACTAACATCACCATATAAGTAAACAAAGCATTTAATAGTCGATGGTGTGGGAATGACAAACTGATAGGCCGAGATGTCAATTACATAAATAATCGAAGATTTCAAAGTGACATCTCATGCCTATAAACTTACTAAACATAACATATATCATAATTCATAATTTTATTTAATGAAATGTACTTATTGGTGACTAACAGAGCTTTGTTGCCCCCTGTTCGGTATAACATCCAACAAGATAATTCAAGTAAGTGACCCTTTAAGTAAGGTTTTAGAAGAAACAACTCCATCCATATCTGTTGTCCTACACTGAAGACAGATTCATAGACCATAACCAATCCTGAAAGTAGCAGGCTCTGCTTAAGCTTCACATTAAATATCAATTCAAGATTTTTCAACTGTTCATGAACATATCCATGTAAACTTATATTGACACTACTGTTTTTTCCTTCATATCCATAAGTGCCTGAGCTAGTTTACATGTACCTCAAATATTCTTACGAGACAATTATTTGCCTCTAATACATCGGGTCGTCATGGATATTCTTAGGATATTAAATCCTAAATAGAATCCCACCAACCATGGTCTAAACGCTTATTGACAGTCCCAATTATTTTGCTTAAAAAAAAACAACTATTCAAGTCAGAGAAGAATATGGGTGCACTCTTCAAGTGCCTTCTTATCAAACCACGCAGTAGCCAGGAGGTGAAATAGATAACATCACTATTCACTAACACATAGCATAATGACTTGTCTAAATGCTAAGAACATCTCATAAAAGGGCGACTTCACTTGCTGCCATGGTAGCTAAGAAGGAGAACAACTCTAAAATAGAATGATGCTACCTGAGGTAGTGCCTTCTTGAGTTCTAAGACCTTTTAGGCATTGTTACGTAACTAAATCTTCAACAGCTGTTCCTAGATGAGTACCGGAGGTTTAGAGTTTTACATTCACCAAAAAGTGAAGTTACACTATTGCAGACTGCAGTACAAGGAAAGGAAGAGAGACAGCAATTGAGTTGAAGCTCCTGATATATTCACCTATTTGATGATGACAAGTGAGATCAGTACATAGTCCCTTATATATACAATCTCTAAGATTAGAAGTAGTAAAATACATAGATTCTACACTAACAGAACATGAAGACATCTATTATGACCAATGTGGTACTTAAGTGGCTTGGCTCTCTCACCTCAGCTAGCTTTTGGGGTGTGGTTCTCCAAGGTGTTTAAGTACCTAACAATGATATTAAAGTCAGTTGTCGACGTTCCAGAGAGGAGAACCGGCATAGGGTTTTGATTGGGTGTTTCCAAATAAAGTACCATCGATCTAGCCGTCGAGACGTCGGCTTTTCAGAGACGAGGTATTGTTAGGAACCAAGGTAGCATAGGCTACCTTTGTCCCACATCAGTTAGAATGGGATGACCAACATGGTACTTAAGTAGCTTGGTTCTCTCACCTCAATAGCTAGCTTTTGGGGTGTGGTTCTCCAAGGTGCTGAAGTATCTAAACTCAAAAACCCAAACAAACAGATAGCAGAAACTAAACAGTTTACAGTCCAAAAAAAGGCAAAAGTCTTCTCATGGTCGCTAGCATATAGAAGCTTGAATACCCATGAGAAGCTACAAAAGGAAGTTTCAAAAGTGGATGATCTCTCCTTCTATATGTTGCTTATACCTTCAAGAGGAGAGTCCATTCATCACTTGTTTCTACATTGTTCTTTTGCGTCTAAAAGGGTGGCTGGCTATTTTTAAAGTGCTAGGGGTGGTTTTTTGTTTACCTAAGAAGATTGATGATTGACCTATGGAGGCACTCGATAGTAGGTTTGTGGGTGGCAAGGGAAAAGTCCTTTGGAAATGTGCTACGAAATCCCTCCTGCGCGACCTTTGGAGGGAAAGGAATAGCCAAGTGTTTGAAAACAAGTTCTTTCTTATGATTCCTTCTGGGTTTTAGTGCAACACAACCCTCTTGGTAGTATACAAATCATACAAAATTACTTGCAATTACAACCTCTTATGATTATTAATAATTAGAAGGCTGTCCTTGTTGGTTTTGTGGTGAGGGGCAGTCTCTACCCATTGCCCTTGGGTTGTTCTTTGGTTCTTTTGAGGTATATACATCTCTGTTCTTACCAAAAAAAAAAATTAATAATGACAATAGTAATAAGCAGTTTACATCCGCAAAAATATAATATTGACTACCTTCACCATTTATCTTTGAATTTTTAAACGAATTTCAACTTGAACAAAAGAGAAGTCAATAGTAGACCAGGGAATACTCCATTCTTGTGTCTTTTTCTTGACACAATATGATGATATCTGAGCATTTATGTTTAAAAGGTACCGAGTTCTAAAGTCCTAAATTACACGATATGGACAGCAAAATATCAAACTGATACTTGGTTAAATGGCATAATATAAAGAAATCCAGCAATACATGCACAAGAAAGCTCCGTAATCCAAAGAGTATAGAATACACTTTCGTTTGAAAATTTCTTAGCTACAAAGCAAAGCGACATCATGTTCAATAGAATCCAACTCCAAGCTTCATAACTATAAATAGTATGCCAGGACGATTACTGATCTTTGAGTTATAGTGGTAAACCCTTGTACAATTTTCTCTATCTAATTTCAAGTCCTTCAACGGTTTTCTATAAGTCATTACAGATTCACATCACAACAACTTTCCCACCAATCCTTGTTCCTTCTATCCAACAATCAATCATTTCCAGTATCGAAACAACAAGCGCATACATGACGACGGATCTCCAATGATTTTAAGCACTCTACTTGCTCATGTAATCGATAATCCATTGGTATCTACAAGGATATTTACGAGTCTGGCAGCAATGACTTTGGATGAAAATAATATATTTCTTAACTATTTGTCATCTATAATATCAAATCGTCGATCTCGATCTATGAGCACCTTTCACTCGAGTAATTTCAGTACCTGGATCGGAGAATAACCACAGAACAATGGCGCAAAAGACGATGATGAAAGGGATGGAGTGGACGAAAATCTTAGCGAGCTTAAGATGGCGACGTTTTTTCTCGGCCGCATGAGAGAACGGATTGAACGTCGGCAGGTAAGGCTCTGATTCCAAGCCGGAACTCACACTCGAAGATCTGAAGATTACGGATTGCGACGACGACAACGATGGACCTACAAATCCCCTATCCGAGACTACAGAGGCGCTCGACGATCTCTTCATCTGCTTCGTTTTCCAGTCGCCGGAGAAATCAAGGGGAATGGATAACTGAAACCTCAAAGTTTGAGATATGTGGAAAATGAGAACCAATGGGCAATCGCTTTTCAGTTCAAAGCGGGGTGGAAGGAAAATTTCAATGAATAACCCAAAACCCAAAACCCAAAAACTTTTCTGACCTTTCTTCGTGTGAAATTTCAAAACTACCCCTAATTTTTAAAAAGCCTTCACACCACATTTCTTCTTCTACCATTTCTTTAGTCCTTCATTCAATGTGAATTCAATACACCATCAACATTCCACCAAAACATTTATTCCCAACTAATATTCTGAAGAGAATGGACTTCCCCATGAAATTCTCTCATTGTTCTCTCAGAGTTTCAGCCCAACATCTTCAGATTCTCTCGTAGTTTTTTCTCGTAGCTTTTATCGTCGGATTCAATCCACATTTCTTCTTCCTTCAACGGTTTCTTCAGCCCTTCATTCAATGTATGATTTCTTCTCTCATATCGCTTTCATAATAAGTGTCGTTTAGCATTAAATTACTACACAATCGTTTATAATTTACTATACGATCGTGTATAATTTACTACATGATCGTTCATAAATTACAATACGATCGTGCAGTAATTATAAACGATCGTTTAGTAAATTATAAACGATTGTTTAGTAATATATGCAATGAGTATTCTTAAGGAATCGTTTATTATGCGATCGTTTAGTAAATTACTATGCAATCGTTTACTATGCTATCGTTTATAAATTACTACACGATCGTTCATAAATTATAAATGATCGTTTAGTAAATTATAAATGAACGTTTAGTAAATTATACACGATCGTATAGTAAATTATAAACGATCATGTAGTAATTTATACACGATTGTTTAGTAATATATGCAATGAGTATTCTTAAGGAATCGTTTACTATGCGATCGTTTATAAATTACTACACGATCATTCATAAATTGCAACACGGTCGTTTAGTAAATTATAAAAAATCGTGTAGTAAATTATACACGATCGTGTAGTAATTCATAAACGATTGTGTAGTAATTTATACAATACGATCGTTTATACATAACTATGTGATCGTTTATACATTACTATGCGATCGTTTAGACATTACTATGCAATTGTTTACTACATGGTCGTGTAGTGATTTATACACGATCGTGTAGTAATTTATGATCATTCACTTATCAATGATTTGTTAATTCAATTGTAGATCAATGGGCTACTTCGCATCTTTATACGATTTGGTGGGGATTATAATGAGTCCGGAAGAAATTATGTTGGTGGTCATATAAAAGGTCTGAAAGTCAGAAATGATATAACAGTTAGTGAATTAGTGAGTATGATGCACCAACGACTAAATATCGATCCGGATATGTCTGATATACACATCAAATGTTGCTATAATCTGTTGGTCCCGGCTCCCCCAATTGACATAGTCGACGATAAAGATCTTAGCTTCTTTTTAGAAGGTAGTGAGGCATCTTGGATACCATTATTTGTATCAGTTACACCTGCTAACAGTCATAGAGTACACCAGTATTGCAATCCAACCGATCAAACCAATCCAATTTATACCATGTCTTGACTTTATGATCATATTGAGCTATGTAACTTGGGAGATGACCGAAGTGAAGCTTGGTTTGGTCGGAACAGTGAACCTAGATGTACTTCACAATTCAATACTGAATATGAATATGGACAAACTTCTTCAACACCTAACATCCATGTTCCAACCCCACCTGCTCCCATTCCACCGGTTGTGATGCCTTCGGTTCTAATGCATTCCACTGTTCCAACAGAACCATTTGTTGATATACCCGGATCATCAGAGGGCCCATCGTATGACAACCTCGTCACAATACCTCATAACTGTCTGAATGACGAGGATATAAAGGCCGGTCAAATTTTCTTTTCGAAATATGATTTGTCAGTTAAATTATCGATGTTTGCAATAAGAAAGAACTTTGACTACCGCGTAAAAAAGTCGATGAAGAGCTTGCTAACTGTTCGGTATTCGGTGGAGAAATGCAAGTGGAGGGTCTGTGCCAAAAAAATAAAAGTGATTCCTTCAAAGTGACCAAATATCCCAGCAAACATACATGTTCTCTTGAAATGAGAACTGGTAATCATCGACAAGCAAAAAGTTGGGTTATCGAACACTTAATAAAGTCCAAATACAAACAAGTTGGCCGAACCGACCGCCCAAGAGATATGATTGAGGATGTCTGACGAGAATATGGAGTGAACATTACCTACGAATGGGCTTATCGTGCCAGAGAGACGTTTCCAATCTAGTGATTATATCATATCGTCACATCTCAATTGTAAAGGCAGTTGCAAGGATATTCCCTGATGCATTTCATGCCCTGTGTATATACCATATTCAGAACAATTTGGTGGACAAATTCAAGAATAAGGACATAATCCCACATTTCTACCTAGCGGCGAAAGCATATAGAATGTCTGATTTTCAAACATATAGAATGTCTGATTTTCATATGTATTGGGCTAAGCTCCATCAATATCTTGGTGTGACGGCCTATCTTGAGGAGGTTGGATTACAACGGTGGGCAAGGGTTTATCAAGTTCATTGTAGGTATGACAAGATGACGAAAAATATAGTAAAATGCCTCAATGGAGTGTTGAAAGATGCCTGAGAACTACCAGTAACAAAGCTATTAGAGCATATCCGCGAGTGGCTACAAGGTTGGTTCTATATCTGATGTACACACGCAACGGCATGCACAAACATTGTAACTGATTACGCAATGAGTATTCTTAAGGAATCAGAATTGATGTCTAGAACACATCGTGTCTCTCTGGTGGATATGCATATAATTAATGTGGACAATGGATATTTGAGGGGGTTGGTTGATCTTCGTTCACAAACATGTACATGTATGGTATTTAATTGTCTCGAGATCCCATGTCCCCATGCAATATCTGCAACGACCCTAAGAAACATTAATGTTCAAACATTATGTGCAAAATGGTTTATAGTTAAGTGTGTGCTTGCTTCTTACGCCGAACCAATCTTCCCAATTGGACACAGTCAAGAATGGGTTGGAGATTTTGAACCAATTCTACCATTGCAAAAGGTAGTAAGTGTAGGCCGATATCAAACCGTCAGGATACCTTCGATTGGAAAGGAGCCACGACAAATACACAAGTACACACGATGTGGTCAAACAGGACATAACAAGAAAACGTGCAGACAAACATTGATAACACCTGACACTGGCCTATCTAGGCTAAACAATATGTAATTTTTGCTTCAATTTTTCTGTACAACACCAATTATAGTATACAAATTTATATTATACAATATGTAATTTTAGCACCAATTATATTCTGTACAACATCAATTATAGTATACAATATGTAATTTTAGCAAAAATTTATCTAAACGATCGCTTAGTTATTTATTTGCTTAGTTAAATGTACAACACCAATTGTATTCTACAAATTTAGTATAAATTTATCTAAATGATCGAATAACAAAATCTAAACGATCGTATAACAAAACCTAAACAATCGTTTAACAAAAACTATACGATCGCATATAACAAAAACTAAACGATCGCGTAATAGTTAGCCAAACGATCGCATAATGGATATCTGAACGATCACGTAACAGTTAGCTAAACGATCGCTTAGTATTCTCTAAACGATTGTTTAATAAAAATTATACGATCACGTAATAGATATCTCAATGATCGTATACTGGATAACTAAACGATCGGTTAGTATTCTCTATACGATTGCATAACAAAACCTAAACGGTCGTTTAACAAAACCTAAACGATCGCATAACATATATCTAAAAGATCGCATAATAGATATCTCAACGATCGTATAACAAAAACTAAATGATCGCGTAACAGTTAGCCAAACGATCGCATAATAGATATCTAAATGATCGTGTAACATTTAGCTAAACGATCGCCTAGTAATATCTATCCGATCGCTTAGTAATATCTATCTGATCGCTTAGTAATATCTAAATGCTTGCTTAAAGTATTCGTAGAGACGCGTTCACTGTGCGGTCTAAAGGCTTTTTAAAAATTAGGGGTAATTTTGAAATTTCGCATGGGGAAAAGGTCGTTGGTAGAAAAGTTTTTAGGAAGAGGTCATTGATAGAAAATTTTTTGGGTTTCGGGTCATTTTGAAATTTTCTGGAGTGGAAAGCCACCAACGCTTCGAGGAAAACTAGAATAATATATAATAATAGTAAAAAGGGTTTTTTAAAATTTTTACTCTTTATTTATGATAAATCGTGATAGACTACTCTCTATATAGTCATGATAGATATAGACGGTGATATTTTGTTATTATTTATAAATATTTTACGCAATTTTGTTATTTAAAATAATTTTACTAGTTAAAATATCTATTTTATATTCCTAAAATTTGGTTTGTAATGAAAGTGGTAGTCTACTAGACTAATATATGTACAAATTTAAACTTTAAAATTGTATCAACTTACATAAGTGGATTCCTTTATTTTGATCTTATATCATGATAGTCTTTTTGACCAAAATGAACATAATTCAACTCATATAATACTTATACTATCAATCTTGAGGTTAAAAGTTCGATTCTCCCACCCTTTTAATCTAATACCTTTGCAAAAACTTATATTATTCTGGTTAAAGTGAGCTTAGCTTAGCAATAATTGGCTAAAAATTTATTGTCTTCTTCAGATTTTGACCAAAAAAAAATCTTATTATTGTATTGATTAAACTCCTAAATAATTGTATGAGAAGTTTCACATGATGCATTTATCAATTTAAACTTTAAAATTGTATCAATTTATACCCTTATTCAGATTTCGATTTAAAAAATATTGAGTGAGACTTAAAATTGTATCAATTAAACTCATAAATTCATAAGTGAATCGATTAAACATTTTGATGCTAAATCTCACATGAAGTTTTTGTATTGAAATCTCGAGAATGGTGTCAATTAAAACAATTAGTTTTAAAGTTTATATTGATACAACCTCTAAAGTTCAAGGGTATAAATAGATATTTTTCTTTGAAAGTTTAGGAAAATCTATTAGACACTTTTGAATGTTTAGAAACTACATAGAGATAAATTTCAAAGTTCACTAGTTAAACTTGTATTTTTAACAAAAAAAAGGGTAAATTATAGAAAATAAAATTTTACTTTCTATATTGTTTAAAAAATACTTTGAAACTTTTAAACGTTTTAACACTACCCTTAAACTTTAAAAAAAAAAAAAATACCATCATATTAGTTTTGGATTGAAACTATTAGTACTCTATTTAAAAAATACTTATGAACTTTAAAAGAAAAAAAATAATCATACCCTCAAACTTTCAGAAGAAAATTTTAAAAATATCCTTAGTAGTATATGGAAAAATTGTTATTACCTTGTTTCAAAAAGGAAAATTCTTATAAATAGAAAATTCTAAAAAATATTTACATTTTATAGCAAAAAGTTCCAAAAGTGCTTGTACTTTTAAAACTTTTTGCTCTAAAGTGTAAATATCTTTAAACATTTTTTTATATTTAAAAAGACCCCCAAAAATATATCTAAGCTTTCAAATGTTACATTAGTAAGCGTAAACTCTAGAAAAAGAGCTTTGTATGTTCTTATCATTAGGATAGTCAATTTTTTGTGTTAGGTAAATACTATCACTTTTTTCTCATTTGTCCAATTCTAACACCAATTTTCTCTACAATCAAGCATAAACCAAAAACTTTAAGTTAAAGCATAAAATCCCACGACATTTCAAAATCAAAATCTCTCCTCAAAACTATGAATCTCTAAATAAAAAAAAAAAAAAACAAAGGAATATCATCTTCGATCATGACAAACCTTCTTTTTATTGATCACAACAAATATATTAATTTGAATTGCAAAAATGATCAACAAAGTCTTCATCAATACAAATTTAGCAACCTCGGATCTCTATAAAACATAATGAAAAGTTGGGATAGAAGCACAAAACAAAGAGGAAATGTTGAAAGGGGGAAGAAGTCTAGTGCTAATTTTTAGTGAAACTTCTTTATCTAACTCTCATTTTTAGTAGTTTCTTTGGAAAGAAAGATAAAACTTTCCTTTCTTTCTGTTCTTTTTTTTTTTATCTCTTTCTTGAATTTCATTTTTTCCAGAGAGTTTTTTTTTTTTTTTTTTGGAAATATTCTTTCATCTTGTCTCAATCATTCAAAAAAAGAAAAGATCTAAATAAAAACGCATACGCGCCCCACTACTTTTTCATTCTGGAGGGAGGGGAAGGGGGAGACTGTTGGATTTTATATCCTAAAACTCGTAGTTTGTAATATTATATTCTTGTTCAATAAAGCTGTTATTGAAAATCTTTAGTAAATTTAAATTCTGTAATCTTGAATCCAATAAACTAAGGTCCTGAGGCTATTTAATGTAGTTTGAACTTTATGTTGTGACATAAAGGTGGATCAAGTTCAAATATATAGCCAAAATGGTCTATAGTATATGAATAAGGTTGGGCGCCTTATTCTGGAGTCACTATGGATGCGGCCCATTTTGTAGTTAGTACAAACGATGTGATCCTAAATCGTTCATGTGGAGACATGAAAGTGGGGGCATCCTATGTAAAGAGTTTACATAAGACTGAACCATGAAATATTCACTTTTTATGTTCTAAATGTCGTTTTATATATAAAACTGACTATTTCGTTATTTGATGATCTATGTAACTTAATCTTAATCCTGAGCTAACTATGAACTCCTGTTCACTCGGAATTATCCTTAGATTTGTATAGGTAAGGGCAACTCATTATCGTTGGCCCAATAAGCCTCCCATTTCAAGGGTAAGATTAGGTGGATAGCTGGGAACATAGGGTGCAAGACGGAATTCACTCCTATCCGTTATAGGGATAGTAGATAGGTTGTTCCCTTTAGTACTGAATCCAGGTCTTGAACAAGGGGCCCCACCCTCTCATTGGCCCAAGAAGGATTCGGTTTAAAGATTGGACCTTAAACCAATTGTTCATTAGAGGATTAGTGGAACTTAAGAAACAAGATGTAGTCTCGGGGGTAAAACGGTTTTTATGACCCAACCGAGATTACGAACAACCTGTGAAGGATTAGCTTACTAATCATGGTTATATCATATGGACACAAATATATCTATAGTGAGAGGGAGCGCAACTACGGGACTATAGTGGAATGACCCGTTAGTTAACGACTGTTGATTAGCTTCGTCTAAAGAGTTTAGCCAGCTAATCTCGGTTCATTAGAGCCCATGATCTATAGGTCCATTAGGTTCCTCTACTAGCTCATATGGAATAAACTTAGAACAGTATGATAGAATGATTCGAATTGTTCGAATTAGGTGAAGAGAGAGAAATCGACAAGTATATGTGATATAGTAGTCGGTTTTCAGTTTAGAGATACAACTTTAATATTTCAATGTGATTTAAATATCAAGAATATGAATACGTTCATATTCAAAAGCTCAAAAATAATGGAAATGATCAAAGATGTAAAAAGTCAAAAAGTTGACTTTTGACTTTGAAAAGTCAAACTTTGATCGATCTTATATTCAAATGTGATTTGAATTCCGAGAAAATGAATGCAGATTCATGCTCGGGAGGTTAAAATTAGCCAACACAAAAAAAATCATAAAAAGTCAAAATGTTGACTTTTCGGTCAAAGTTTCACTTTGACCAAATGACTATTTTGCTCTTTGACTAAAGTTAGTGGGAAAATCCAAACTTTTGTTGGATAATTCCACTAACAAAATAGTGGGCTAGGTGTTGGCTTATAGTGGAGACATTAAGCCCACCTAGATAGTGGATTCTAGGTGTTGGGTTTTTATGAAGTTATTTCATGCAATTTTGTATGACCCTTTTCTATAAATATGGGCTTGTTATTTTGGATTAAAGACTTTTGGAAATTTTGCAAATATTAGTTTTTAAAATTTGGGCTGAAAAAAGCTAAACCCAGCCCTAAATTCATTCTACTATTTCCATCTCTTTCTCTCTCTCGGGTTTTTCATCCATCGGATCCCACAACCCGGTTCTGAGTCCAGAGGATAGTAGATCAGCTCTAGTAGTTATCCGGTTCGTGTTCGAGCAGCGATAGAGAAGTTTCGGGAGCTTCAAATGTATTGTTTCAAAATAACCCTAATTAATTCATTTAGGATTGCATGTTTAATTTGGGCAATTAGAGTAAAATCGATTCTCTTTTCCACTACGCATGCCGCTTTTTCCATCAGAGACTTATACTAATAGACTCCTATTGTATTGGAATTAGGCACCCATCTGTTTACTATTGTCAATTAATCTCTTCAATGTTCAATTTGACTCGATGTTAGAACATTTCTATTAATGTTATTCTGATTTAAGTGGTCCTATTATATGTCCCATGCTATGAAGCATTACTCCCCTTTTCATTCTAAATTCAAGAATACGACTGATATGATTGATTGATCTATTTGCCTCTTTGATTACTTTTTTGTATCCCCCTGTTCCTCGGATACAATTCGATCCTTCTACGGCCAAATCTCAATTTGTGGAAAGCCTTCGATGGCTTCCTTATGAAAACATCAATTTTGATTTGGGTATAGACGGTATCTCTTTATTCTTCGTGATATTGACCACATTCCTAATCCCCATTTGTATTTTAGTGGTTTGGTATGGTATGAGAAGTAATGGCAAAAAGTATATTAAAGTATCTCTAATTCGTGAATTTCTAATGATTGTCATGTTTCACGTGATGGATCCTCTACTATTCTATGTTCTTTCTAAAAGCGCGTCAATCCCTATGTTGTGCGGAGCTGAGCATCGGACCACAAAAGTCGGAATGCACTAACTCTAGAGGCTCTTTGGCTCGATAACCTTTTCCAGTAGAAGGTCTTTTAGTCATTTTGCCTTCGAGGCATGATTCGTACACAGGTAAAGGATTTTCCTCTAACTCGCTTAGAAGTCCATTCTTTACCAACCTCTCAATCCTATTAAGATTGATGTGCCCTAATCGAAGGTGTCAAAGTTGGGCATTTTCTTTAAAAGAAACCTTAAGTTTTTTATTTTGAGTTATAGCAGTTTTAAACATCTCTATGTTATAGAGGGAATTTGTTGCTAACGGCCTTAGCACATACAAATTATTTTCCAGTTTGGCTAAACATATCTCAACACCATATTTCAGAATAAACACTTTATTCACCGAAAAGTTGAGAGTATATTTACATTCAAGTAAGCACTTTACAGAAATCAAGTTCCTCTTTAACTCGGAAACAACATACACATCATTCAAAATGATAAATCTATTATGTAAAGTCAACTGGAGGCCTCCTACTGCCATAGCTGAAACGATGTGTCCCATGCCTACTCGCATCGTCATCTCACTAGCCTCGAGCTACTTCCAGGATCTAATCCTCTGAAAAGAAGAATAAACATAATTAGTGGCCCTAGAAACTATAATTCAGGCAGAATCAACATTCTCCACTAAACAAGTTTCCAAAACCAGTAAATCACATTTACCTTGTATGGCCTTGACCTTAGCCTTCTTCTTCTCCTTTAACCAGCGTGGACAGTTCCGCTTCAGTGTCTATCTTGGTTAAAATTAAAACATTTTCCTTTCTCAACTGACATTGTTCGCCTAGCCCGCTGTGTGACAGGTTGTGGGTTAGTCGATACCTTCTCCTTCCCCTTACTACCCTTCTTCTTCTTCCATTTGTTAGTCTTGGAAGTAGAAGATGAAGACTTAGTTCTTAAGGTTGAACCCTGATGGAACTTCTTAGATGATGAAGCAACATTTGCCTCACCAACCTTCTTCTCCTTGCTTTTCAGCAAGGATTGGAATGACTGCAACTCGTCGAGGAGAGTTGTAAGGGCGTAATCAACTTTGTTCAGAATAACGTTGCTGACAAAGTGAAGGAAGCTTTCTGGCAACATGTGCAGAATAAAGCTAACCTGGCTGCTCTCATCGATGTGAGCCTCATTCATCTCCGCCACATTAAAATGGACCATCATGTTCAGAACATGTTCTCAAACAGATGTATCCTTCTCCATTTTGGAGTTGAAGATGCACTTAAGATCTTCATACCTGAGCTGCCCGGACGGTTATCCGAACATTCCCCTCAAGGACTCCATGATCTCACGTGCAGAGACCATGGACTCATGCTTCTTAGCCAAGACGTAGACTAGCCAAGATGTAAGTTCGGGCCTTCTCGTTCACCCGTGTCTATTTCTCATATGCCTCTCGAACATTTCGAACGACGGTTTGAGTTGGAATAAGAGGACACTTCTCTGTAAGGACGAACTTGAGGTCATCGATGATCAATATTATATTAATCGTGTTTTTCCCAGTAGCGTAGTTGTCGCCAATCAGTTTTGAAGGAAATCGGACATGAGAATTTCCATGAGTAGTGGAATGATCGTTCCAAATTTCAATCGTATTTGAACAACAACAATTACAGTCAAGAAACCGAAACATACAGGCTATGCGTACAACGAAATGACAACATGCTTTTCTAAAGATCAAGGGATAGAACAAACATACCTTTGAAGACTCATCTTCAACACCCTTGATCACGAACGCTCGTTCACAGCAAGACGACAATCACGAACGCTTGAACACTATGATCGCTGCACTGCACGATCCACAACAATCTCGAACACAACGATCACCTAGTTCACAAACACAGCGAGCGACCTCCACAAAACCTCGACTAGTGTCGAGTTGAGTATGACACCACCACAATGGCTACCTTGGTATTCTCGGTGTGAGAATCCAGAAGTGTGGGCTCTGTGTGTACTTGGTTAAAGGAAGAGACTAGAGGAGAACAATCATGTAAACGACTGAGCAAGTGGGAGATGTCAAAGTCTATCGTATAGACGATGTCTAATTGTTTAACAAACAATATGCGATCATTTAGCAGAAGCTGCACGATCGTTTAGCTAATCGATCAGCTGAGTGTCTATCGTATAGAAACATCTACGATCGTCTAGTCTCTCTTCAGCTGTCGTTTAGAAAATCATATTTATTTGACAGTATTTCTGTGAGAAATTTTCAAGAATGGAAATCTCAAATCAACAACCACTAAAATTAGGAAAACATTTTACCTTTTATCTTACAATTACCATGAAACCACCAATAACCTCCCACTCAATTAGTTATTAGAGAAAAAGAGATAATTATCCAATAATTAATATTATTATAAATATATATGATAACCAACTTACTATATTATATTTATAACCTGTAGTTTTAATATTTCATCTCATGTAACATATAAACTATAGCTCTTTTTCTATTCCATGGTCCTTAATGTAAATCTCATTTACATAAATCCTCCACTTGATGTATCTCATACACCATACCGATCATATCATATATATATATATATATAATCAAACTACCTCTTGTCAATTTGAACATTTCAAATCAACATCAAGAACTGATTTTCAACTTGAATCCATTGAGCTACCAAAGAGACCTTATGGACCTGTAGCTCAAAGCTCTCACGGTACATGAATAACTAACTAAACTGTTTAGCCACGGGATCTACCATCCGTTAACTGTCAGGCACTCCACTAAGGACTGACAGTTGAACTCTTCTTACTACATATATATATTATGTGTCCATCTTAACCAATCAACAGTGTGATAACCCTTCATAGATCCCTCGTAAGTACAGCTTGACCAATAACTGTTATGCTCCTGTAGTTACATCTAACTCCTTAAGTACCACTAATCCTTCTAATGAACATAAGTCATAGTCCTACTATGACTAAGCTCTCTCTTCCAAAGAGAAGTTGTGGCCACTATTTTCAAGCCCCAAAATCAGCCCTTAAGAGAGCAATCTATCTACTTACCTCTGCTTTGGAGAATGAGTGAATTCCATCTTGTGTAACTGAGTTCCCAGCTCCCAAATCAGACAAGTCCCCAAAAAAGTAGGCATGTTGAGTTGACAATCTGGCCATTCTCACCCATACTAAAAAAAGAACCGCCCTCAAAGGTAGAAGTTCCCAAAACACTCAGGATTGAGGTCATATCACCTACGGTCGTTTAGGTGAGATGTAAGTCTCCAGTATCAACAGCGTTATATACAGAGATGAAACATCTTGTGGTTCTATCTTATACAAACTCTTTGTATAGGACACCCCCGCTCGCATGTCTCCACATGGATGGTCTGGATCTACCATTTGTAGTAGTTCACAACACTTACAAACCTCTATAAAGCGGGTCGTATCCATAGTGTCACCAGGATCAGGTATCCCTCCTTAATCCTTATACTACAGATCTATTTAGGTTATCACTTAAGGCATGATCCACTTGTATATCTCATATACATGCTTAAGTTTACACACAATAACTATGGAGTTTTGTTTATTGGATATGAGTAAATGCCAGAATGAAATAGCTCTTATTTTATTCATAACAATGTATATATATTACAAACAATGAGACTCGGGGAGAATTAGGACACCAATCCCAATAAGTTTGTTGACAGATAATAGAGCTAAAGTGGTAGTTGTCATTGTTAAAGTTGTTGAAAAACATGAATAAACTTAATAAGTCTATTTGCACTACCACTTTTAATACCAATTTTAGGTTTTAGCAAAATAGTTCTAATATACCCTAAGTGAAAAGACATCTATTTTGCAATGATGCCCCAACGAGGCAGAACAAAAGTTACTGGTGGGGTTATCAGGTGCCCCTTCACTGGGATGAGACATTCTCAACCATTAGACAGAAACAACTATTGTAACTGACTCTAACAGTCATCATTTTTTGCTCTAGAATTTGTTAACCTTTAACAATTTCACGTAAGTGTAACCTTTCATTTTAGGCCCTAGAGTCTCACCCTAATGCATCCACCATAGGGAAAAAGTATATTAGGACAATAGTCTAAAGTAACCTTATCCTTTTCAGGAGATCTGATAAAGAGTCGTGCAAAACTGTCATCCTTTAGGGGACACACCCAAGGTGCCTCAAGGCAATGCACAAAACGTTATCCAACCTAATGAGAGAGGCCGTGGGATATGTTGTCACACGTCCTGCTCCCATTTACTATGAACATTCTCTCCATTCACCTTGGTATTGACCTACCTAAATACCATCCTTTAGAAGGACACTAATAGGGTGCCTCAACGCCGATGATAGATCTCATAGTGTAAACTTTTAGGGAGAAACGTGTAGAGGTTTAAGTGAAATATCATATATCCCAAGTACCTTCCACTAAATATTCTACCTAAGGATCCATTAACTTAGATAATCCAATAAACTAAGATCCAAGGTTATTTTATGTAACTTAAGCATGTATATGGAGACATACAAGTGGATCATGCCTAAGTAATAACCTAAATGGTCTGTAGTATATGGTTAAGAAGGGATACCTTATCCTGGTGACACTATAGATACGATCCACTTTGTAAATGTTGCAAGTGTTGTAAAGTGTTACAAATGGTTTGATCCTGACCATTCATATGGAGACATGCGAGCGGGGGTATCCTATACAAAAAGTTTGTATAAGACCAGCCACGAAATGCTTAGTCTCTTTATATAATCGAAGGAAATCGAATTCGAGATTTTCATGAGCAGTGGAACAAGATTATTCCAAATCACAATCATTAATGAACAAAATATTTACAGTCGTCTTCAAACAAACGGTTATGCAATTCATACAGAAATTACAGTAGAAAAACTCAAATGAACAAAAAGAGAACTCTACGAACATTTGTCGCCCCGTCTCCACGCTCCTTGTTCACAAACGCTCGAACAACAGCAGCCTCAAACGCTTAATCTACACGACTGCAACACAGCACGAACCCTTCACACTCGTCCTCAATGATCGCCTCAGTCACGAACTCCTCAGTAACACACGAATGGCCTCCAGAAAACCTTGACGATGTCGAGTTGAGTATAACACCACCAACAAGTCTACCTTGGTATTCTCGGTGTGAGAATCCAGAGGATAGGCTCTGTTCGGACTTGGTATGAGGCTGACGAAGAACGAAACACCGATTGTGTACACAACTGGGCAAGTGGGAAATGGTGGAGACCTATCGTATAGATCGATGCTCAAATCATTTAGATAAAGCTAAGAGATTGTCTAGCAAAAGCTATGCGATCGTTTAGCTCAGTCTGTCACCTATAGACACTACACGATCATTTATTTTGGGCAAGCGATCGTCTAGCAAAACTATGTGATCGTTTAGTAAATATTCTACGGTTGTGTAGCTCGTCCAACCGTCGTTTAGTAAATCCGTATTTACTTGACGACTACATGATTTTTTTTTTTTTTTGGTCGAGAGAAATCTCAAAAACTTTTATCAACCTTTTGTAAAACTTCTTTTCAAAATAGAAAAACCACTTTCCTTTTAAACTCACGGTTACCATGAATCCAATAACCATCCACTCATTTGGTTATTAAAAGAAAAAGAATTAATATTATTATAAATATAAATGATAACCAACTTACCATACTATATTTATAACCTATAGTTTTAATATTTCATCTCATGAAACATATAAACCATAGTTCTTTTTCTATTCCATGGTACTTAATGTAAATCTCATTTACATCAATCCTCCACTAGATGTATCTCATACATCATACCGATTATATCATATATAATCAAATTACCTCTTGTCAATTTGAACATTTCAAATCAACACCAAGAACTGGTCCTCAACTGAATCCATTGAGCTACCAAGGGGGCCTCATGGACCTGTAGCTCGAAGCTCCAACAGTACATGAATAACTAACTAAACTCTTTAGTCACGGGATCCACCATTCGTTAACTGCCAGGCACTCCACTAAAAACCAACAGCTGAACTCTTCTTACCACAAATATATTATGTGTGCATCTTAATCAATCAGTAGTGTAACAACCCTTCACAGATCGCTCGTAAGTACAGCTGGGCCAATAACCGTTACGCCCCTGTAGTTACATCTGTCTCCTTAAGTACCACTGATCTTTCTAATGAACATAAGTCATAGTCCTACTATGACTGAGTCTTCTCTTCCAAAGAGAAGTTGTGGCTACTATGTTCAAGCCCTGGAATCAACCCTTAAGGGAGTAATCTTTCTACTTATCCCTACTTTGAGAAAGGAGTAAATTCCATATTGTGGATTGAGTTCCCAGCTCCCAGATCAGACAAATCCCCAAAAAGGTAGGCATGTTGAGTTGGCAATCTGGCCACTCTCACCCATACTAATCAAAGGACCACCCTCAAAGGCAGAAGTTCTCAAAACATCAGGATTGAAGTCGTGTCACCTATGGTCGTTCAGGTGAGATGCAAGTCTCTAGTATCACCCATACTAACCAAGGAGCTTTGTTTATTGGATATGAGTAAATGTCATAATTCAATAACACTTATTTTATTCACTAAACAATGTGCGTCTTTACAAAACAATGAGACTTCGGGAGAATTAGGACACCAATCCCAACAATAACGCCGTTGATAATTGAGACTTACATTTCACTAGGATGACCATAGGTGACATGACCTTAATCCTAAGTGAGTTGGGAATTCCTACCTATGAGGGCGGTTCTTTGATTTGTATAGGTGAGGGTGGCAAGATTGCCAACTCAACAAGCCTACCATTTTGGGGATTCGTCTGATTGGGGAGCTAGGAACTCAGCTACACAAGACAGAATTCACTCCTTCCCCGAAGTAGAGGTAAGTAGATAAATTACACCCTTAATGGCTGATTTCGGGTCTTGAACATAGTGGCCACATCCTCTCTTGGGAAGGAAAGACTCAGTCATAGTGGAACTATGACTTGTTGTTCATTAGAGGAATCAGTGGTACTTAAGGAGTTAGATGTAACTACAGGAGCAAAAGGGTAAATTAGCTCAATTGTACTTATGAGGGATTTGTGAAGGGCCATCGCACTGTTCATTGGTTATATGGACATATAAATATATTTGTAATGCGAAGAGTATAGTTTTCGGTTTTTAGTGGAGTGCTCGGCAGTTAACAGATGGTGAATATCGTGATTAAAGAGTTTAGTCAGTTATTCACGTACCGTTAGAGCTTCAAGCTACAGATCCATAAGGTCCCCTTGGTAGCTCAATTGAATCATATTGAAAATCAGTTTTTGGGTTAATTTGAAGTGTTCAAATTAACAAAAGGGAATTTGAATATATATGATATAATTCAATTAATTTAATTATATGTGATATAATTGATATAATGTATTTGATACATTGTTTGATTAGAGGGATTAATATAAATATGATTTATATTAAATGCCATAAAGGAGAAAAAGAATTATGGTTTATATGTTGCATATGATGTGATATTAATGTTGGGGTTGATGCCCTAAAGTCTCGTGTCCTGTAGTTTGTAAACAATTTGTATGAACGTTTGTGATGTATAATATATGATATTTACTTCACTTCTTAACTTTGCACATTTGGATGTTTTATTTTCTTTACCACAAACCAATAAACTTAAAATATTTGGTTACTTTTATGTAACTTAAGAATGTATGTGGTGACATACAAGTGGATCATGTCTTAAGTGATAACCAAAATGGTCTGTAGTATATGGATACAGGAGGGAAACCTTATCCCAGTAACACTACGGATGTGGCTCGCTTTGTGGTATAGTTATAAATATTGTGACTTGTCACAGATGGTCTGATCCTGATCATTCACGTAGTGGACATACGAGTGGGGGCGTCCTATATAAAGAGTTTGTATAAGACCTGACCCCGAAGTGTTAACGTCTCGTCATATAACCCCGTTCATGACAGAGACTTCACTTCACTAGAATGACCATAAGTAACATGATCTCAATCCTGAGTGAGTTGGGAACACCTGCCATTGAGAGCGGTCCTTTGATTTGCTTGGGTGCGAGTGGCCAGAGCACCGACTCAAACCTACCACTTTGAGGATTCGTCTAATTTGGGAGCTGGGAACTCAGCTACACAAGATGGAGTTCACTCCTTCCCCAAAGAAGAGGTAAGTAGATAGAATGCTCCCTTAAGGGTTGATCCCAGGGTTTGAACGATGTGGCGCCACACACCTTCTCATGGCCCGATAGGTGTTCACACATAGTAGGAATATGTTGTAATGTTCATTAGAGGGATCAGAGGTACTTAAAGAGTAAGATGTAAATACATGAGCAAAATGGTAAATTGGCCCAGCTGTACTTACGAGTATCTGTGAAGGGTCATCGTACTGATGATTGGTTATATCTGATGGACATAAAAATATATCTATGGCAAGAAGAGTTCAGTTGTCGGTCTTTAATGGAATGCCTGACAGTTAACGGATGGTGAATATCCTGGCTAAAGAGTTTAATCAGTTATTCACGTATCGTTGGAGCTTCGAGCCATAGGTCAATAAAGTACCCTTGGTAGCTTGAATACAAGTTGAGAATCGGTTTTTGGGTCAGTTTGAAATATTCAAATTGACAAGGGGGAATTTGATTATATATAATTGAACTAGTTAATTATATATGATATAATTGACTTTATGTACGAGATACATTAATTTGGAGGAAATTGGATACAAATATGATTTTTATCTAGTGAAGAAAAAATACTATGATTAATATATGATATTAATCCATAGGTTATGAATATAATGTGGTTATATTTATTCTTTATAAATTGGACAGTTATGGGATAATTGGCCGGTGTCTCTTCTGTTTTCATAACTGATGAGTAAGATGAATAATCGTTTTGAGACGCTTAAATAACTCATGGTGTGTTAAGCATTTGATGATGTAGTGTATGAGAAGGTCATCGCTTAGTAAATAAGAGCCTACACGATAGTGCTACTTACTAAACGATCACTTACAACTGCGCGTGCCATTCACTAAACAATCGCTTATATTTTACTAAACGATCATTTAGCGCCCGAGCTTTACTAAATGATCATATAGACGATCACTTAGTTTTTCCTACACGATCGTATAGACGATCGTTTACCTTTTCCTATACGATCGTATACTTTACCTAACGATCAAGCATTTGGTCTATACGATAGACGAGTCTTTCTCCCACTTGTTTGATCTTTGTATACGATCTCTTTTCCTCCTCCCCTCTACCAAATCCAAATAAAGCCCACCCTTTGAATTCTCACTCCGATAATACTGAGGGTTCCGAGTGGTGGTGTCGTCCCCGTTTTCTTGTGTTCGTGCGAAGTTGTTTGTGTAGATGACTGGGGTGTTGCTGGACGATTACTTGCTGGGGTCGTTTGTGGAGAGAGCAAGATTTCAAGTGAAGAAAAGTCTTCAACTGATATGTTCTCTCGACCACTTATTTATTGATCCTTTAAGCATGCTAGTAAGTTAGCGTTGTTAATGCATATTTGTATATTTAAATGTATATGTAGAATTTCTGTCACGATGAATTGGAAAGATTTGCTTCCACTCAGAGGTACTCTTGTATAAAATTTCATTCAATTAAAACTATAGATTATAAATATAATATGATAAATTAATTATTATAGTTATTTATAATAAATTAATTATGAGATAATTGATTTCAATTTTCTCCAATAACCACCTTGGTGGGAGGTTATAAATGGTTTATGGAAACCGATTGGATAAAAGTGAAAAATAGTTTTTCATTTTTAATTTGACGCACTACGCGAAGCAAGTTATATGATAACTTGTTGAGAGAGTAAACAATCAATTGAAATTTACTATACGATAGTGACTCTCTTGCTAAATGATCGAGTACATTAGTCTATGCGATAGACTTCTTCCTTCTCTCACTTACTCGATCGTCTACCTGATTGCATAGTTCCTCCTTCCTTCTTCCAGATCCATACATAGCCACACCTCCTGGATTCTCACATCGAGAATACCAAGGTAGCCTCGTGGTAGTGTCAAGTGTTTGTTCGAGTGTCGAGGATCGAGTTATACTCGATTGTGTTCAAGGTTCTACAAGTTCGTGTACTTTGCTGATTTACTTGCATTGCGTTTGTGCTGTTGAACGTTTCACTGAGTTCGATCGAGGAAATACTAGAAGAAAAGGTTCTTCAAAGGTATGTTGACTCGATCCTTTGTTTTAACTTAGAAGCATGTTGTAATTTACTCGTTATGCATAATCTGTTCTTTTAGACTGTAAATGTATGTGTTCTTTCTCAATGGACTTTGGAACGATCTGTTTCCGCTCACTGGTTCTCTATTTAGAATTCCTTCAAAATCCACCTCAAGTGTTGAGGGAACCTCGACATAGTGGGAGGGTTGCAAACCCACTTATTCGTTATAGGGGTTTAACTGAAATCCTGGCTATGGTACTGATGGCGAGGTTGAGGATCCATAGAAGGCAATGAAGGATGTTGACAGAGATGAATGAATCAAAGCCATGGATCTCAAAATGGAGTCTATGTACTTCAATTCAGTTTGGGAACTTGTAAATCAACCTGATGGGTTTAAACCTATAGGTTGTAAATGGATCTACAAGAGAAAACGGGGTGCTGATGGGAAGGTACAAACCTTCAAGGCTAGACTGGTGGCAAAGGGTTATACCAGGTAGAGGAAGTCGACTATGAGGAGACTTTCTCGTCTATTGCCATGTTGAAGTCTATCTAAATCCTCCTATCCATTACCTCATATTATGACTATGAGATATGACAAATAGTTGTCAAGATTACTTTTTTGAATGGAAATCTTGAGGAGACCATTTATATGATACAACCCGAGGGATTCATAATCCAAGGTCAAGAGCAAAAGGTTTGCAGGCTGAATCGGTCCATTTATGGACTGAAACAGGCATCTCGATCTTGGAACATAAGGTTTGATACTACAATCAAATCTTATAGCTTTTATCAGAATGTTGATGAGCTTTGTGTCTACAAGAAAATCATCAATAGTTCAATAGTTTTCCTAGTGTTATACGTAAATGATATTCCACTCATAGGGTTTAATAGTTTTCCTAGTGTTAGCCTTATGTCTCAAAAACTTTTTCATTCTCCTTTCATTTTCTGGTTTTGATAGATTTTAATGTGTAATATGTAGGTGAATGAAGCATGCAATGAAAGAATTAAGAAGAGAAAGAGAAGAAGAACACAAGATGTATAGTGATACGATATAGCACCTACATCCACTCTCAAGCCATTCAAAAGATGTTTATTAAACCAGAAGAAGAGAGATAAGTTCCTCACTCTTTCTTTTTACAAGTACTACTTTCTCTTATTTTTGTTCTTTGTTTTTGTAGAAAAATTTTACAAACAGATTTCAGTAACAACATAAAACTGATTTCTGTTATTTTGTTGCAGATGCAAAAAATAGAGTTTAGAAGCTAGAAAGAATTGAAAAGAAAATATTGAGCCAAAAAATATTGTTAACTGGTATTGTAACAATCTCTACCTTGAATAATATTTTATCTTTTGAAGCTTCTTTTGTTTGATGCTTTATTTTCTGTTCTAATCTACTATTCTGAGTAGATCTAGGCAATGCTCAAATTTAGCTTTTGTTACCGATTTAGTTAGGAAGTCTGTTGCATTATCTTCTGTAATTACTTTTGTCATAATTACTGAGCTTTTTCCAATTACATCTCTAACAAAGTGTAGCTTGAAATCAATGTGTTTGGATCTGTCATGGAATTGTTGGTTCTTTGTTAGGTGAATTGTACTTTGATTATCACAAAGTAGCTCTACTTGTGTTTGATCATAGCCTAGTTCAGTAGTTAGCCTCTATAGCCACAATGCTTCCTTAACAGCTTCTAAGGTTGCAATAAATTCTGTTTTAGTGGTTGAGAGAGCAACCACTAATTGTAAATTAGAATTTCAGCTAATTACATTGTCTCCAAATAGGAAGGTAAAACTTGTGAGGGATCTTCTCCTGTCTAGGTCACCAGCAAAATCTAAGTCCACATAGCCTTTAAGAGCTAGCTTAATGGAATTAGGGGATTTGTAGTGTATTCTTATGTTCATACTCCCAATTAGGTATCGAAAGACCCACTTAGTTGCTTCCCAATGAGCCTTCCCTAGATTGCTCATATACCTACTGATTAGGCTAGAGTAGTGAGCTAAGTCTGATCTTGTGCAAATCATTAAGTATAAGAGGCTGTTAGTTGCACTTGGAATTTTACTCATTTTCAGTATATCCTCTTCAAGCTTAGGTGAGTACTTAGCTGAGAGTTTGAAATGTTGATGTGTCAACTAACTTAGCATTTAACATATTAATCTTAGTTAGGATCCTTTTAGTGTAATCACTTTGGGAAACAAAAAGTTCTCCCAGGGATCTTCTTCTTTCAATGATCATCCCTAGGATCCTTTTAGATAGACCAAAGTCTTTCTTCTCAAATTCTGAGCTTAAAATCTCTTTTATTTGTTTTACTTCACTTATGTCTCTGTCTGTAGTGAGCATGTCATCAACATAAAGAAGTAAGTATACTAGGCTTCCATCTTTGGTCTTTCTAAAGTACACACAAGCATCATACTGACTTCTCGCAAAACTAATTCTGATCATGAACTCGTCAAAATGCTTGTACCAACATATACTTCAGTAGTTGGGAGCTTGATGTATGCCATGGTATGTGCTAGACCTGATATTGCTTACGTTATTAGTGTTGTTAGTTGTTTTATGTCCAATCCAGGAAAACAACATTGAGAGGTGGTCAAGTGCATCATGAGATATTTGAGAGGTACATCCAATTTGATACTTACATTTGAAGGTGGAAAGCCAGTACTTGCTGGGTACACTGATTCAGATATGGCGGGAGTGTTAGGGTTAATGCCCTAAAGTCTCGTGTCCTGTAGTTTATAAATAGTATGTACGAACACTTGTGTTGTTAATATATGATATTTACTTCCCTTTTCTTTTCTTTTCTTTTCTTTTTTTTTTTTTTGCTCATTTGCTTGCTTTATTTGCTTTACCACAAACCAATAAACATAAAATCTCTGGTTATCTATATGTGACTCAAGCATGTATGTGGTGACATACAAGTGGATCATGTCTTGAGTGATAACCAAAATGGTCTGTAGTATATGGATATAGAAGGGAAACCTTATCCTGGTAACGTTTATGGATGCGGTCCGCTTTGTGGAATGGTCACAAGTGTTGTGACTTGTCGCAAATGGTCTAATCCTGATCATTTGTGTTGGGACAATACGAGTGGGGACGTCCTATACAAAGAGTTTGTATAAGACCTGACCACGAAGTGTTAACGTCTCGTTATATAACACCGTCCATGAAAGAGGCTTCACTTCACTAAGATGACCATAGGTAACATGACCTCAATCCTGAGTGAGTTGGGAACTTCTGCCATTGAGAGCGGTCCTTTGATGTTATGGGTGCGAGTGACCAGGTCGCCGATTCAAACCTACCATTTTGGGGATTCATTTGATTTAGGAGTTGGAAACTCAACTACACAAAATGGAATTCACTCCTTCCCCAAGATAGGGGTAAGTAGATAGATAAGCTCCTTAAGGGCTGATTCCGGGGCTTGAACGATGTGGCGCCACACACCTTCTCTTAGCCCGAGAGGTGTTCACACATAGTTGGACTATATTGTATTGTTCATTAGAAGAGAATCAGTTGTACTTAATGAGTGAGATGTAACTATAGGGGCAAACGGTAATTGGCCCAGCTGTACTTGCGAGCATCTGTGAAGGGTCATCGTTACTCATGATTGGTTATATTCGATGGACACAGAAATATATCTGTGGTAAAAAGAGTTCAGCTGTTGGTCTTTAGTGGAATGCCTAACAGTTAACGGATGGTGGATTCTCGTGGCTAAAGAGTTTAGTCAGCTATTCACGGACCGTTGAAGCTTCGAGCCACAGGTCCATTAGGTCCCCTGGGTAGCTTGGATAAAGTCGAGAACTAGTATTTCGGTTAATTTGAAATGTTCAAATTGAACAAGAGGAAGTTTGATTATATATGATATAATCGGACTGGTTAATTATATATGATATAATTAGCTAAATGTATGAGATACATTATTTTGGAGGAAATTAGATATAAATATGATTTATATCAAGTAGAGGAGAAAATACTATAGTAGATATGTGATATCAAACTATAGGATAAAAATATAATATGATTATATTTATTAATTAATTAGTTGGTTAATTATATGATAATTAATCCAAAATTCATGTTGGACGTGGGTTAGTGAGGGCAACATTGGTTATTGTAACCGATGAGTTAAAATGAAAATGATTTTCATTTTGATTGGTCGTCCAAAGAATTCGTAAGAGCATGCATTGGAGAATAGAGAATGATCGCTTAAGAAAATCGAGAGCCTATATGATAGTCACTCTTCGTTTAGACGATTGTCTACCTCACGCCTAAACGATCGTACGCTATTTCCTACACGATCGGATAGCTTCTCTAAACGATCGTATAGTGTGCCAGTTTTACTAAACGATCGTGTACCTTTTCCTAAACGATCGTTCAGTAAATTTTACACGACTGTGTAGCTCCTCCTAAACGATAAGCATTTTTGCTATGCGATAGCGCTTTTTCTTCCTCCCACTTACTTATCGCCTACATGATTCGTGCTTCCTTCTTCCTCTACCAAATTTCACCAAAGCTCACCCTTTGGGTTTTCACTCTGAGAATACCCGGGGCTCTTTAGTGGTGGTGTCGTCCCCGCGGCGTTCGTGTTCGTGCTTCTTTTGTTGACACTGCTGCTGGGCTCTGGTAGATCGTGTGGAAGGTTTCCGCTGCGTTGGAGTTTCGAAGTGTGAAGAATGTCTTCAACTGGTATGGAACTCTTTCCTTTGTTATTTATCTTGTTCTTAGCATGCCGTTAATTAAGTTTTGTTTGCATAACTGTATGTATTGAATGTATAATATGTATGTCGGTCACGGTGAGATCGGAGCGATCCAAACGTGTTCATGGAACTCTCGGTAAGAGATCCTTCAATCTAGACAACAAAAAGTCTACTTCTGGTTATTTGATAATATTTACAAGTGGTATAGTGTATTGGCAATCAAGGTTGCAGAAGTGTGTTGCACTTTCTACAACTGAAGTAGAGTATATTACAGCAACAGAGGCTTCCAAAGAGATGTTGTGGATGAAGCGCTTTATACAGGAGATTGGTTTCAAGCAACAAAGATATGTGATATACTACGACATTCAGAGTACTATTTATAGTAAGAATGTTACATTTCATTCTAGAACGAAGCGCAAAGATGTGAGGTATCATTGGATGAGATATGCTTTGAATGATTAATTATTTGAGCGAGAGAAGATACATACTGATCATAATGGATCCAATAAATTAACGAAGAATCTACTAAGAGAGAAGCTTAAGTTTTGTCGTTCCACCGCGGGAATGACAAACTCCTCTAGAAAGTGAAATAGGAGGAGGTTTGTTGGTTTATTTTACCTATTAGTGAAAGCCCAAATAAGGCCTATTACTTGGGCTTATTAGGTTTTGTTTATTAAACCAGAAAAAAAAAATAGCAGCCGTCGAGGATAATGCAACACACAGACCAAAAGACTAAAAAGGCAATGAAGAAAAATTAGAGAAAATTCTTCTCCATACAGCAATGTTTTTCAACCATTTAAGGATCGATCCATGGTCCGATAGAGTTGAAATTTTGACAGTATGTTCTTGACACGAGGGTTTTCAATCTGGACGATGGAGATTTTGTTTGGAGCTACCTACAGTTAGATACCAAGGGTAATTGGTTGCCACTTCAAGTGAGATGTTTCTAATTTTATTCTTTATTATAATTTCCGTTTGCTGCCGATATTGCTAATCTTGAGTTATTCACTGTGTACCTCTAGTTGTGACTAGAGAGACCTTGTTTGTACCCATTATTGATTATAGTGGAGATTTTGACTTCGGTGCGTGGTTTTTTACTCCTCATATTGAGGAGATTTTTCCACGTTAAAATTGTTTGTGTCTTTACTTGATTATTATTGTTGTTTTTAGTTGATTAGTATTTTATTAGATTTAGACAGAATGGGATACTTGATCCAAAGGATATAGTGTTTATCCCAACATTTCGAGCCCGACGACCACCTTCGATGTAACTCTAGTGAACAACTCTAACGACCACTTTTGCACAAGCAACTTCGACGACCACCTTAGCGCGGCCAACCCTGACGACCAACTCCGGGTTCTGACAATCAAGCCTAGGCTCCGGCAGTCACCTTCGATGCAACTCTGACAAAAGCCATCTTCGATAATCCACTCGAATGACGACCACCTCTATCAACCAACACTAACATTCACCTTAGAAGACCAACTCCAACGAAGACCACCTCTAAGGAACCTTTAATGACACCCCTAATTTTTGCGAATATGTAAATAAACCCTTAATAAACAACCCTACTTTTTGTGCATGTTCAACTCATACGTTCTACAACCGTTAAAGTATATTAGTGTTGTTGGTTATATAAATAATAGTATTTTGTCTACGTTAAATGCAATATTCCAATCTAATTAGTTCCAGACCTTTGAAGGTTGTTGTAATATGTTTGATTTTAATTTTATTTGCATTTAAATTCATTCTAATTTAACTATAGTTTGTTATCTTACTTGTAGGGCTTAAACTAATTATAGAATCCTTCCTATAATTGGTTTGATGTTTTAAGTTTGGAGTATACTTTTTATGTTCTAAATTTTGTTTAATTGTTGGGGAACAATTTATCATGTATCGAGTGCTATTCATTGTTATGCATTCTTTTACATGTACATAGACATTTTTGTAGATATTATTATTTCATCTGTAAGTGGTAGATTAGATTTAACCATAAAAACTAATCATAAAAAATGTTTGAACAAAAAAGGGTTTGCAAAAATTGAGTTTGCACAAAAAAATAAATTATTTCATTGTATTAGTGTAAAATGTAAAGAATCAAACGTTTGCACAAAAAAGGAAAAAAATCAGTAACCATCAAAATTGAAATTCATGTTTCACAAATGGGCAAAAAACAAGATAAGAATCAATCCTATTTAGTTTTTTTTTTTTTTTAGTTAACATTTATGGTTCTGAGTTAAAATAATTGAGGATTAAGAATCGAGGATTAGGAATTAGAGAAAATGTTCATTTTATTGGAATGTGACTTGTCTTTGGAGATGTAGATAAAATTGTATGCAACTGAGTGTTCAAATTATGTGGTGAAAATATGTTACATTTTTCAAGAAGAAAAAATAAATTGTTATTCAATGTTTAAGCTTTTAATTTACATGATTGAAATGATTAAGTAGTTGTGAAAATTTTTTCATTTGTTTGAAATATGTTTGGTGTTTAAGAATGGAAAAAATATATATATTATGAAATTGAATGTTCAAAATTTGTGTTTAGTATATATTTACTTCGTAGAAATTTGTTATATTATAAGAATCGGTTTTTTATTATTTTTTATTTTTTAAAAAAGAATTCACGATTTTGATATTTTAAATAAGAAAAGTGGAATTCTAAATGTTTGTTAATAAACTTCTTCCAACGTGGGTTGAGTATTTTGAGGGCCCACTATCATTACCCATGATAGAGTAATAAAGAAAAGAAAAGTGGAATTTCGAATTTTTACTAATCAACTTGTACGGTGAACTAAGTAATTAACTTTTATTTCTAGGGACATAAGAGTCCAAAAAAAAAACAGTGCTCATTTTTAATACATTATATATTACACAAAAGATGATAGAGGTTGAATAGATCAAAGATATGTTACACATAAATTTTAAAATTCATGAATATATTAGATACAAAATGAAAAGTTTAAGAATCTATTAAGGATCTATTGTACATGAAGTTGAAAATTTAAAAACTTAAACACTTTTTAAATGTAGAAACACAAAATACACAAATTTAAATGTTGATCAAAGTATCTTTTTGGTTATTTGGGTTTTACTCAATTTAATTCAATTACTCGTGTTAAATTTTAGTTCTTATATTTTCAATAAATCTTAAATTTAGTAATTCAAACTAATAAATTAGGTTAAAAATCACTTTTAGTCCTTAAATTTTCATAAAGTAATAATTTAGTTCCTAAACTTTGGTTTATAACGATTTAGTTTCTAAACTTTCAATTTAGTAACAATTTAGTCCCTATACTTTAGTATGTAACAACTTAGCCCTTGTACTTTCAAATTTGTAACAATTTAGTCCCTAAGGTAGAAATTAGAGTTTAAGATTTCTTGCATAAATAAATCGATAAACTAATTAGAGACTCGATATTTTTTATAATACAAAGTATTCATCATAAAATAATAAAAATTGACATATAATTTTGATAAATTTATTTGCATTAGGGACTAAATTATTACATAATAAAGTTTATAGACTAAATTATTACATAATTGAAAAAAAAATCATCACAAACCAAAGTTGATGGACTAAATTATTACTTTCTTAAAAGTTCAGGGACCAAAAGTGTTTTATAACCTAAATAATAATCTACATGTTTCAAATTTTACTAATATGAATAATTTTCAAGAACTTTTATTGGAAAGACTCACCGGTTAAAAAAAATGTTTTAGAAAAATCAACTATAAACTAATAGTTGGAACTAGGGTTGAATCTCTACAGGGTCAGGTTCTCACCCCGCCCCGATTTGACCGAAGATGGGATCAAATTGGGGATAAAAAATGGGTCCCCATCCGGAATATTTAAAATTGGAATATAAATACCAAAATTTAATTGATTTTAAATATTAATTAATTAAAAATAAAAATATAAACAAGAATTTTTTTTCTCATGGGACCCAATTCTCGAAAAGGGATTTTTCGACCCCGATCCTAACTCCCAAAAAGGGGAATGAAATGGAGACGTGGTTTATAAATCCTCACGGGAAAGGGAATCGGGAGTATATCCCTGGTCCCGATCCCGTCCCGCCCCGTTGCGAACCGTAGTTGGACTAAACGATCAAAATTTATCAAATTTCAAAAGATGGGACAAGATTGTACTTTCATCAAAAAAAAAAAAAAAAAAAGTTTGTATCATATTTATATACTTGAATTTAGCGTCCCTATCATTAAATGGTAATTAATACTTTGAAATGTCTAAAATCGTAAATCACATAATAACACGTGGCAACATGCAAAAGGCTGTCCTACGTCATTACGGAACTCCCATTTTTCAAATTTATTGCCGTGCAGATTTCTAGGTTCTTCAGAAAACGCAAATACAAATCATTCTTCTCCTTCTTTTCCTCTTACCTTCATTCAACAATTCCGTTTTCTCCGGCGAATTCCTCCGCATTCCGATCGAAACTCGCCGGCAAAATTTACGTCTCTCCAGCACCGTGAGGAATTCTCTGTGAGTCCATCGATCTCCACCGCTTATCCGCCATGACGCCTGAATAGTAAGCGCGAATTCTTTGCCTCTAATCATTGTTCGTTTTTAAATTAATTTCAATACACTTCTCGGAACTTGCGTGTTTTTTTTTTTTTTTTTTTTTTTTTTTTGTTATTTTTGTTTAGAATTATCCTAGATCTGGTACGTGGTTGCTTAATCTTAATTTCGCCTTCTTCTTCTTAAATTTTCTTTTAATAATCTGGTAAGCCTGAGTATATATGATTCGTCGGGCTCTTGTGGCGATTTTTCGGTATAGATCCTTGTGATTGGAATCAGATCCACGCGATTCGATCAATTTCGGTCATCGGTGCTAAATTGCGTCTGATTCTTTGACAGCGTTTGCTGATAAACAATGAGTTCTCGATCCTTATGTTAAAGCAACATTTCATCGTCGAACAAATTTTCCTCAAAAAATATATAAAGAGATGTAATTCCATAGTTTTTGGAATAGTTTAGTTAGGTGTCTTGTCTTGTAAATTTTGCCGAAATTAATACAGGTCAAAACTTATTTATGTTCTGTACCTGTTTTACTTTCTATAACTAGCGGCTATTTTGTTTGGTTGGTATGGAATAAAGTCTTGCGCTGTACGCTCTTTGGCGTCAGTTGGTCCTTGGCGTCAAAGATGGGAAAACAATGAATAATTTGTTTGAAAATAGAAAAAATTATAACAGGTTGATCTGCTAGGCTGAGTTTTCATAGAGAAGGATAGATGGTAGAATATGATTGCTTGTTGTATATACAAAGTGTTTTGGTTCATGTCGATGTTCTATTTCATTAAGAAATTTTACATTTAAATATTTAGTGGGCATCATCTGCATCGTTCTTGTTTCAATTTTTCAATCAATATATTTGCTTAAGATATGTTTTAGATTATTTATGAGAATGCTGTACAATATTTCAATAACGTTATCTATAATTGCACTTCATATATTTCTCCAGCTCTAAGCGATATTTATTTCTTTCCTGCAGTGATTATTTGTTTAAGCTCCTGCTTATTGGAGATTCTGGTGTTGGAAAATCATGTCTCCTTCTGAGGTTTGCAGTAAGTGCTCAACGATTCTACAACTTTCTGTTTGTGATTCACAGTTTTTTTTTTTTTCTTCTCTGGCTCTGAACTATGCTGTCAAATTCACAAGTATTAATTAATTTCAATAGCTAATTTTGATTCACTATCTCCAGTTTCCAACTTCTATCACATGTCAGGTGGTTTGGGTGTGAACTCTATATTGTTGCATACTTGTAGTTGTACCAAGAATTACTACCTTATGTGTGCTGTAGCCTTATGCAGTTTTGTGTGTGTGTGTGGAATTTGTTGCTAAACAGCACGTGAATGTTATTAGGTGCTGATATTCATTGGTATCTAATGCTGTACGTAGATTATTGGATTTATTGTAGGAATTACTTTTCATTTTCTATTTTCTTGCTCAACAGGACGATTCATATCTGGATAGCTACATTAGCACCATCGGGGTTGACTTTGTAAGTTTTGATTTCCCACTCTTCTGGTATTTACGAGGATTGCTTTAAAGAAATCCGTTGTTCTAATACATATTGTGTTTTCTTTCTTTTAGAAAATCCGCACAGTGGAGCTCGATGGGAAGACTATAAAGCTCCAAATAGTAAGTTTAATATCTCCGATTCTCCTAGTTGGCTTATTATGTAGGTAGTATCTTTTGTCTAAATATTGGCGTTGACCATATGAAATAAACATTTTATTACCGTATGTTTAGGATTAGAGGTCTTAACCACGTGTCTTCCAGTAAAGGTGGCTGATATGAAGCGTTTATTTTATGTATTAACAAAATAGACTTTCGTTTGAAGTAATTATGAAAGCCGCATGCCGCATGTGTAGTTTTCTTTATGCTTTTAGTTGACAGCACATTAATGCCTTTGTACTCTTTTATTTTATAAATTTGTATGGAAGTAACCAACTATTTACTTTACCTTTGAGACGTGATGGTGTCCTCTTCCTAATAACACCTTGGTTAAACCCTAAGAAAGAACAAGTTCGTAAAACATTTCTAAGATAGAGGATGATATTGTTCTAGATGTAATCATCTAGGTCAAACTTGACAAATTCTCTTGTCCCTGAAAGGACACCTTCGGTTTTTTTTTATTGATAAATTTACCTCATCTCTGTTTACCATCCAGCGGAGAGTAAACATACACTGAAGTAGGACACTAACTTGGTCTTAAGAAAAGTCTATCCTGAAATTTCTACTTATGGAATCCATCCTCCAAATTCTGCCTGTTATTATACTGTTGGAAAGAAGACTTGACAAACTTTTGCTTACAATGTGCAGTGGGATACTGCTGGCCAAGAACGTTTTAGAACAATAACGAGCAGCTACTACCGCGGTGCTCATGGCATTATTGTAAGAGCCACATACTTTCTAAACCTCCTTGTGTGTATAAAACTTGATCTCGGGGTTAGTTGTGCATGATAATTATTCTGAATCTTGTTGACTCTTGGCAGGTTGTTTATGATGTCACAGACCAAGACAGTTTCAATAATGTCAAGCAGTGGTTAAATGAAATTGATCGTTATGCAAGTGAAAACGTGAATAAGCTTCTTGTGGGCAACAAGTCTGACCTGACGGCGAACAAAGTCGTGTCCTATGAGACAGCAAAGGTATCATCATTTTCTTTCGGATTCATTCTTTACATGAAGTTTTTTGCCTTTTGGCCCTGAAAAAGGCTTAGCGAAGTGAGACTTTATGTTTTCTTTTCTAGGCGTTTGCGGATGAAATTGGGATTCCCTTTATGGAAACAAGTGCTAAAAGTGCCATGAACGTTGAACAGGCTTTCATGGCCATGGCTGCTGAAATCAAGAATAGGTAAGTTTACTTTGGACTTCTTGGATGATATAATATTAAATTTATCTTCACTCATAAGATTAAGCTTTTGGGTCAATTAGTGTAATTTAAGATGGTATCAGAGCAGATGGTCTAGGTCCTATGTTCAAATCCCTGCAATGTTGATTTCCATTCATTGAGTCTTCTGCATATTTCAAGCCCACCAGTGAGGGAGAGTGGTAGATGATATATTATTAAATTTGCCTTTACACATAAGTTTAAGCTTTTGGGTCAATTGGTGATTTAAGAATCCTAATAATAAGGATTCCCACCATTCTAATATGTGGTCCAAATGTTCAATAGACACGCGGATGTGTGGTTCGTGGGATGGATTTCTAAAAAACCTGCATCTTTTTCAAATCATGAAAACTACAAATCAAACATAGATTACACAAACTTAAGTTTTGATAATCCAACTCGTATTATCCGAAGCCTTTCAATCTCAAACTCAAGCATCCCATACGTTTTTTTAGGGAACCTTGTCTGAGGAATATGTTGAGGTGTGTAAATAGGGAGAAATTATTGGAAGCTAGAACAATGTGGCTGGCCAAAACGTTGGAGGTTTGAGAGAATCACAAACTATATCTCGAACCTTTATTGAACGGTTATAAGGGGACAATACAGATATCAATTCGGTATCTTTAACATTATTACGTGACAAAATATCTGACTTTTGTCTCGAAGTAAACAACCTGGAAAGCTGGTGCCTGGTATGTTCTCTGACCTGTGAAATGGGATTATTTTGCAGGATGGCAACTCAACCGATGAACAATGCGCGGCCGCCAACTGTGCAAATTCGAGGACAGCCTGTGAACCAAAAGTCTGGTTGTTGCTCATCTTAGATCTCTATGATTAGCACTGTACTGGTATGGTCTGATTGGTCCTTCACATGTAAAACTCTTTTCTTCTAAAGCTTTGTTTTGTTTTGTGTCCTTCTCTCCACCATTCACTTTGTTGGTCAGCACTTTGTTTAAAATTCCCATTCTTTTCCATGTATTTGATTCTGATAACACGAAGGAAAAAAAACCATCTGTACAAATTAGGAAAAAAATATTATTTGGTGAATAGCACTATTTGCTCTTTTATCTTCCAATTCCTTCATGTCATTCCGCCTGGTGGAATTCATCAAGATCTAAACATTACCTAATTTTAATGTTATACGTGGGGTATAGCCTCTATGCCTTTCAAGGGAAAGAGATCTATTTTTTTTTTAAGGAAAAAGTTTGTCACATGACAAATTGTGATTGTTGACTTTTAAGTAGGTTGTAAAAAGATGGGTACAATTCAGGACGCACCCATGTAATTTTCATTCTATAATGCAGATTTGTTGGACTAAATCATTTCCATGACTTTTGATAGGGTCTAATTAGACAAAGTGATAGTTGAATTAATGTTGGAGTAGAAAGTTGCTATTTCAACTTTTTTAAGGCTAAATTTGGCCTAACTTTTCATTCAAAAGATACTTCAATTATTCAAAGTTACAATATTATTCTTTACTCTTCATCAGTGTTTCAAAGCTAATCTTGGAGTAGAAAAATTGTTGGGATGTTGAACAAGAAGTCAATGTGTACGAGTGTTATACTTTCTAGCTTAATTCTAGTCACCGTCGTTTTTATATTAAGAGTAGCTCCTGAACTTTTATGAAAGGTCAAGAGTAAAATTGCAACTTTTGATAGGATTAGAGTATTTTTTAAACAAGTGGTGAACTTCAAGGGTTTTTTTAATAATTTTAATTTTGTAATTTAAGGGTGTTTAGATTACATTTTGAAGTATTTAATTTAAAAAAATAAGTCATTTTGAAAGAAATTAGAGGGTTTGGTAACCACTCAAAATAGCTTTTGAGTGTATTTTAATCAATTTTTATCAAAAATGTTTAAATAAAAATGAATTTTTTGAACAATATTTTTTTCCTAGGTCAATTTAAATGGTCTTAGTCTTTCCTTTAATATATGATTGTAGTTCTTCTATGGTTTTATTTAATAGATAATTAACCTTCAGAAACTAACCTAATACAATAATCAATATGTATTCGTTAATCGTATCAATAGCTACTTTAGAACTTTAGAAGGGATATTTGTATGTTACGGCTCCAGAATATTTTAGTTTATGCTCTAGGCAATCTACATAAGTTGAGAACGAATACTACGGTTTTGAAATTTAGCGATGAGAACTATAATTAATAAATATTTAGGTCTCATTTAATAATTATTTTATTTTTTAAAATTTTTGTTTGCTTTCTTATCATTTTTATTAAAAATAAAAACAAATTTTTAAAAACTATATATATGTCTATATAGATTTTCGTGAAACATTATTAGAATATAATTTATAAACTAATTTTCAAAGTTCCAAATGGTTATCCAACAAATCAAATTTCTTCAACAAAATAGAAATGGAGAAGAAATATGGAGAACCCAAAACGTTCGGATTGGGTTGTACTATTAATTCATTTGGGTTGGTTTGTTTTCAATTAAATGAAAATTTTATGTGTTGGATTGGTTTATGGATTCACAAAAAATAACCCGAACCAACTTGTACTCATTATTAATAATAAAAAGTATGTTTTCTTTTACTTCCAATCCAATTATATATATTTATTTATTTATTTTAATTTCACTTAATTTCATGATTTTTTTTAGATTATTTATTATCCACCAAGAATTTAAAATAGTTTTTTCACACTATGGAAATAAATTTTTTGTAATATAATTAAAACTAATTTGTTAATCTTATTTCAATACGTGAAAATAATTAACCAAATTCTTTTACATTTTAACATGTTGCTTATTTTTAAAACAATATTTTAAATAATTATCCGAGTAACCCGAACCAACCCAACATTTTCAGGGTTGGGTTGGGTTGGATTCATTATTTAATGAGGCTTATCTAGGTTGAAAAAATTTACAATCCGAACAATTGGTTATGTCTAAAAAGTGTTTCAACTCAATCCAAACCAATCCACAAACACCCCTATTGGGAAATCGTGTACTCGGGAGTTAAATGGTTGGAGATGCTTCAATATAGAATAACAATTTATAATCTAGTATCAAGTATGTCGGTATCAAATGTTGTCAGGTTTTATTTTATAATTTGTTTTTATTTATTTATTTTTTAGAATATATTTTCTAGGTTTACGCCACCTTTATCTAAGGTGAAACATGACCCATCAATGTAATTTAACAAGTGGAGTGCATTTGATTACATGTGTTGTTATTTACCTGTGTTTTGTAATGAATTGTGGGGTCTATCTTCAAATCTGTAATCAAAACACACAATCTAATTAAGGAACGAAAGGTGCTCAAGTGAAAGGTGCTCAAGTTATCGTTATCTTTATTGTTGGGGTCAAACGATAACTATAACAGTAAATATGACACATTCATGATTTTAGGTAAAGATGATCAAAATCAATACAATTATGTGATTGAAGTCCATTGCAATTGATTCATTAATTGAATCATATTATAATTACACCCATTTTTATAAGCGGAAACCAATTTACCCATAATTTTACCTAATATATGAGTTTATATGTTATAAATTTGAAGCAAGCGATGCAATATGTTCTTTAGGGAGGTTATTGGGCAAACATTTTTTCAAAAGTTCGATCTAATAAAACAAACCTAAAAGTTAATGTTGCGTTTGGCTAGAAATCTATAAACCAACAGTTAGAAACAAATGATTCCGAATAATCGATAATATTTTATATTTCGAGTGTTTTCGAATGTGTTTAGTAATAATATCAAATTTGGACGGTGAATTCCAATTTTAAAAATATATTATTTTACAATATTATTCAATATATAATATTTTATATATTAAATTCCTCTAATTTAACAAAGAAAGAAAGAAAGAATAAATTTACGATATACGAATCCCAATGACCCAACTTAAATGGATATGATAGCTGTTCGCACGAGATTTCAAGAGAAATTTATTTCGTGGAATTTGAACTTTGTATTTATATTAATTTTGTGAAAAGTGAGTACAATCTCCAAAATAAACTATAGTCTTTAAGTTGAGGGCTTGTTGATCTCCTTGGAGGATCGACTATAGTCTTTAAGTTGGGGGCTTGTTGAGTTTCGACTTGATCTTCTTGGATGATCAACCATCAACCTTGTTGATCTTCTTGGATGATCATCGACCTTTTGATTCTCTCGGTTGGGTGGATGTGCTTGACTTGAAGATCTTGCTTGTACTTCATGCTTGTATTTATAGGCTCTCTTATGGGCTTCATGGGCTTGGGCCTGGTTAGCCCATGGGTTTGATTTAGAAATGTCAAATTCAACCTATTTTTTTTAGCTTAGTTGGATTTTGACCTGAATGAGTGATAAAACCACGTGGCGTCATCAAAATTTATCTTCAACTTCGATTCGGACATATGTCAATTTCTAATTGGACCCAAATTTAATGATTTAAAATTTCGTCATTAATTTAATAAATGTCGTGACAACTTGTGATTGGTCCAAAATTTCTCATTCAAAATAGCTTTTTTATGGCCTAACATTCTTGTCAATACGTTATACTCATTCAATTTTAAATTGTAATCTCCCAAAAAAAACTTCATGAGCCTAAGAAAAACATAAAAAATCAATGATAATCGGAAAAGTCAGTCTTATTTGATTACATTTAATGTTGTTTACTTGTGTTCCGTACCCGTACTGATATCCATGTCCACTTCCAAATCGGTAATAAAAAATACAAATTGATTAACGAGCAGATGATACTCAATTTAACCATGTTTGAAAATTACGTCGACGTTATCATTACGATTACCGTTACTATTACTGTTACAGCATGAAAATTATGAATTTGTCACAATTACTATCACATTTACTGTTTTTGAATGACCCTAAACGGTAACAATGATTGTGACAAATAAGTAAACATGATAAAAAAAATAATTCAATTACGTTTGCGATCGTAGCTGATTACGACGACACCAATTTTCATTACGGATTGGGTAAACGTGCCCATATATCAAAGGTTTTATGTTTTGATGTAAGTCGCGAGGATTTTCGCTCCAAATAATTTTAGCTGAATCCATTTTGATGCAATGAAATTAAAAACATAAAATATAATCAAGCAATTGACTACTGACAAACCAGGCTAAAAAAGAAACAGAAATCACTGCCTTAAAAATTTATATAAAAAAAAAAAAAAAAAAAAAAAAAAAAAAAAAAAAAAAGAATCTTGTTCATTTTTTGAGACAATATAACTGCTATAATTTGGTCAGCCCTTGTAACATCATCATCATCCTCAATGTGCAATGGTTCAAAAAATTCAATAACTTACCAGTAATCACCACATGAGCAAAATCCATTTCTAAAATGATGAAACCTCGTAGTATCTCTCACAATAATCTCCCTTTTCTCAATGGCTGATATGAACTTGATTGCTCTGTGACAATCCCCACAGACTCTCAAGTTTTTGAAAACTCGAATCGGCGTCCCGGGTGCCATTTTTATCAATCCAAAAGCAATTGCCAGTTTCTCACTATGAAACAGCAGTAGCTTCTCTTTATGCTCTTCTTCTACATCATGGAGTGCAAATTCAAGGTCTGGAGCATACCCTGCCAGCTTCATTTTCGCATCTAACTCATTTAGTTTCTTGTGTATGGAAGTCAGTTCTGGATGAACTCTATCACCTGATCTGAATTCATGAGTTACACTCTTTATCTCAATCCAACTGTAACCTGGTATTTTAACTACATTGTGTTCTTTCATCATCTTCCTCACTTTAGCCACTTGATCCCATTTGTTTGTCACTGCGTAGATATTCGCAAGCTGAACGTATCCGGTTGCACTCGTGGGATCGAGGTCTAACAAGTTCCTGGCTGCAAATTCTGCCAGTTCCAAGTTTTTGTGGATTCTACAAGCGCCCAAGAGGGTTCCAAAGATTGCAGCATGAGGCTTGAATGGCATCTCATTGATCAAACCTACAGCTTCTTTTAACCGACCAGCTCGACCGAGAAGGTCAACAACACATGTGTAGTGGTCTGGTTTTGCTTCGATTCCAAACTCCTTCATAGACTTGAAATATCGAACCCCGAGATCAACAAATCCGGCGTGGTTACAGGCCAATATGACCGCAACAAATGTGATCCAATCTGGTTTCATTGCACCATTTCTCATCTTGTCAAATAAATGAAGAGCTTTTTGACCTGCACCGTGTTGAGCATAACCTGAAATCATGGCATTCCATGTAATCACATCCTTTTGCGGCATCTCCAGAAACAATTTCCAGGCACTATCCAGATCTCCACACTTACAGTACATGCTAATCAATGAAGTACAGGCAGTTGTATCTTTGGATAGCGGAGATTTACTCACTAATTGATGTATTTGCCTTCCCATAGGCAAAGCAGACAAGTTGCTACATCCAAGAAGAACACTGCTCAAACTCGAAGGATTCGGTCTTACCCGAGATTCAATCATTGCCTTGAAAAGTTTGAGACCATCCTCTGCGCGACAATTCTCAACATAACCTGCTATCATAGAGTTCCATGTGACCAAATTCCTCGTGACCATCCTATGAAATATCCTTTCAGCTAACTCCACCTTCCCAAACTTCATGTACCCGGTCAGCATTGCAGTTTCTACAACCACACTCTTCATAAGCGCATTCTTATACAGCTTCTCAGCTGCCTCCAAATCTCCATGTTCCACATATCCAGAAATCATAGCACTCCACGAGACACCATTCTTCTCCGGCATTACCGAAAACAAATCGAACGCTTCTCGCATTTGCCCATTCTGAGCAAACCCAGATATCAATGTATTCCAAGAGGCAATATCCTTGATAGGCATTCTGTTAAAGAAAGTCAAAGCAGCCTCAACACCACAATTTCTCAAATAACAAACCAACATAATGTTATAAGATACAGAATCTGGTTCAGGAATTTTATCAAACAGTTCGTGGGCTTCCTTCATTTTCCCAGCCACCTTCGTATATCCCGAAAGCATTGAATTCCAAGTAACTGTGGTTCTAACAGGCATTTTGTCAAACATCTTACGGGCAGACTCTAAATGCCCAGATCTTACAAAGCTGGCGATTGTTTTATTAAACGAAACAACATCAGAAGTAGTGTCAACATGAAGTTGGGGGATCATGTTATTGGGGGAAACCAAATGGGTTCTTCGTGGCGGGTGGATGGAAGAAGCGATGGAAGACGATTCTTGATTGGAATCAACATGAAGGTTCTGGAAATGAGATTCGATTGAAACAAAATGGCGGAATAAAGATGGGGGAAACTGGGCGTATGCCCTTGAGTTTCTAAGATTGATGATCATTTGTCATAGTTGAAACGGTAAGTGGATAGTACCATTTACCGAGCTTAGTTTAAAGCTTCTATATGGTCGATCATGGCAGATGCTGAAGGTTCATCAAAATGAACAGCACATCTCTTTAGAGAGAGACCAAGACGAACACAACAAAGAGGAAAAAAAGGAAAAAAGTTTGAACGTGGTAAAATTTTAACGTCTTTTGATCCAAGTTTAAAATGTGGATGTGCACGAAAATATGGAACTCTTAATTTTAAGAAATTTTTGAAGAAAATATTGATAAAACGTTGATTTTGATGGATTTATGTAAAAAAAAAAAGTATAAAAATAAAAAATTAATTTAAATTAGTAAATAATAATTTTATGTTTTTTAAACAAGTAAACATGTTGATTTCGAAGGATATTTGAGAGTCATTACGGCCTAAGCATCTTGTGGTACCTTGGGCTAACCTCCTTTAGTATTTGGAATCGGTTACAAACTCGTAATTGTGTTAGATTGTAGTGTTCTGATATCTAGGGTTGGCAAAATTCTCCGCGAGGTCGGGTCCCCGCGGGTCCCGTCCGATCGGGACGGGGAATCCCCGGTTTGACCGAAAATGGGGTCAAATCGGGGAAGTTTTTCAAGGTTCCGTTCGAGGAGGGGCGGGGGAACGGGGATGGTATCCTCGCCCTAACCCGCGACCCCAATTTTATATAGTTATATTTTTAATATTTTATAAATATATATTTATAATATATAAATAACTTATTTATATGTATATTTATAATGTATACTATACATAGTGTTGTAAGCCCAATATTGATATATAAATTCTAAATTTAAGCCCAAAAGTCACCTAAACTTAAAAAATTAAAAGAAAATAAATGAGGACCGCGGGGATCTAATAGGGATTCCCCGTGGGGAATTAGTAGGGGAATGGGGCCCGCAGGGACCGTTTCCCCGACGAGGAATTCCCAGCCCCCATGCCTTCAAAGATGAAGGCGGGGATGGGGGAGTTTCCCCACGGGGCCGGGGACGGGGGACCCTCCCCCACCCACCCCAGCCCTGTTGCCAACCCTACTGATATCCCTAGTAACAGTGATCTATGTAGTGTTGGAGCGGAGTCTAGGAATAATTTATTCTTTGAGTGTTCTTTAAGAAAGGCTATGGGGTGAGACATACTTTTGTGAGATTGGTGTTCCCATTGGATATCGTATAGGATATACTTTGCGGGTTAGTGTTCCCATAGGATAATCGTATTGGAATGCGGAGCTTGATTGGAATTTGTTATTTTAGTAAAGGAATCAGCTGAGAGTTGCTTGTGTGTTTGTTATTTATCATGTTTGGCGCGAACGTGATAAACATGTTCCTAGTGCCCCTTTAAGTCCTTCTTAAGTAATTGTTAGATATTTTAAGTGAGATTTTATAAGTTGCTCTAAGAGTCAGAGGCTTTTACTGTGGAAGAATCAGGTGGCATTTTCTCCTTTGAATATATTTTTTTTAAATTGTGTGTAGTTTTGTTTCTTTTGGATAGGTTGCTTTGATGTTTTATTATATTATTTTTCTGGTTTGCTTGTGCCTTAACCTCATATTGTGAGGTCTCTCTCAAAAAAAGAAAAAAACTATTAATGATATTTTATCGCTTAATTATCATGTTTTTGTAGATTTTCTTATGATATAGTGAAAATATCGATGCTTTATATATATATATTATAGTTTTTTTTTTTTTTTTTTTTTGTAAATGATTAGAAAATTATATTAGTTGTCATCTTCTTTTTCTTTTTTCTAAGTATGGATTGTAACTTATGTGTATTTTTAATATATTGTAAGAATAAGATTTTAAAAATATATATATATATATATATATATATATATATATTATTGTCGCTGAATTTTGCAAATTTTTTGCCGAACTTAATCCATAGCTAATACGCAAACCGATACAACTTAATTTTTGTACAAAACTTGATTTTTTTAGAATTGATGATTTAATTTTTTTTAATTAAAGATTAAATTATAGAAAATATTTCATAACTATGAGTTACTCTGAAATGTTTCATTATAATCATTAAAATTATTTTCCAAGCGATCACTAAAATGACTTTTGTTGTTAAATTTATGAAAAAATACAAAAAAGTGTATGTTTCTATTTATATGTTGCTTATGTGAATAAAATTCAAATATATACAAATTCTTTGCCTATAAATTTAACATAACAAATTGGAGATGAGTTAGTTAAAGATTAAGGTTATGATAAAAAATCATAAGTAAAAATAAAACAAAACAAAAACAAAAAATTGAGACATGAGGTTGAAATGAGGAAAATGCATGACAACATATATTGTTTACAAATGTCATATCTTTGTTATTTTTCATGTATATGTAAAGATTTGTTCACATATGTATACATAACATTTGTGCCGATAATTTAAAAATCTATAGGGATTTTTTTAAAACAAACTAACTTCAATGGTTAAAATGGAACTTTTTCAAATTTCAAAATATTATTAAAGCCGAGTCCATAATTCGGGATTATTTTTTATAATGTAACCAGTAATATTCATGGATGAGTTCATGAAAATTAGACATAGAAAACTAATTGCAACATGCTTCTAAGGGCAAACCAATTTGATTACATCAAAAGTTTGTGATGAAATTTGCTATGAGGTGACAAATTTAGGGATAAAATTTAATTTTTCTCCGTTATAAAATAAAGGTTTAAAGATAAATTTGTTATGAGCTTCTTTTTTTTTTCCTCCTCTCTCTCTCTTCTTTCTCCCTTTTTACTAACAATTTAAGTCTGATTTGATAACTATTTCATACTTATTTTTTGTTTTTTAAAATTAAACATATTTTTTTCTCATTTTTTTATAATGATTTGCATTTTTCTTAAGTACAATTGTTGAATTCTTAGCCAAATTCCAAAAGCAAACATAAGTTTTTAAAAGCTAATTTTTTTTTAGTTTTCAAAGTTTGACTTGGTTTTTTAAACCATTAGTAAATAGTAGATAAGAGGGGAAGAAATTTGAAGGTGGAGTTAGTATCTTTAAGCTTAATTTTCAAAAATAAAATCCAAAAACCAAATGGGCCTTAGTTTTTTTTAACTCTAGTTGATAATAATAACAATTTAGTCTACGTTCAGGAAAATCTTACTGAGATTTAATAGAATTTCTTATCATTAAAATTAGTATAACTCAATTGGTATGGTACTTGATACAATTGACATGATACTTGTACTATCAACCTCGAGTTTAGATATTCAATCCTCCCACATATTTGTCCGAAAAAAAGGAATTTCTCACCTTTATAAATGAATAAATTTGATAGGACAATTCAAATTTTACGCAGTCAATGGACTTGAATGATATTATAAATAATATTTCAAACTCTATACATTAATGTTTATTTTCATCCATCATTTCAACATAGAAACTACCCAATCATTTTTTAATAACATTTTCAATGTTCAAGGATTAAATTAGAATTTTATTGGAATTTTCCATAAAGTGAGTGTTTTTATGCAATTTAATTAATAAAAAAATTATAAAAATAAAATAAGTTTTTGTTCAAAATATAAAAGAATTACAAAATGAAAATAAATTATTTTCTATAGAAATATTTCAAATACTTTTAGTACATTTTCAAACTTAAACGATTAAATTGAGGGGGGAAAGTTAGATATATCGAAAATGACAAAATAAAAAACAAAAAACAAAAAACAAAAATAAAGTTCCGTTGCCGGGACTTGAACCCGGGTCTTTCGGGTGAGAGCCGAATATCCTAACCAACTAGACTACAACGGATTACTGGTGATAGTATGAAGCAAAATCTAATTATTAATTAAATGGATATAGCCAATTAAATATAAAGTGATATATTTTTGGTAACTATTTCAATAAATCCTAACTGTGTAAAATCAATATGTCGTTATTATTATTATATAATTTCCAATTTTATGTTTTTTTAAATTTTTTTTTAAAAAATTAGTTTATAACCATAGATTTTAGTGTTATATCAATTTAAAATATAAACTAAAACTTGTATCAATTTAAACAGTTAACTTTGTAAATCTATCATTTTTTTTTAGACAATTATAAATCCCTCAATTGATTCAATTAAACTCAAAATTTTTTATGAGTTAACTAATTTAGACCCTTTGTTAAAATTACTATCGAAAATTATTATATATCAATTCTATTTGTTCATTTAGTTAGAATGGTTTTTAAATAAGTTTACATACTTATAAAGATGGATGCATTGAGAGGTTCAGAACTTTGTTATATACCTTTTAAGTATAGGAACAAAATAGAAACATATTGAAGGTCAATTACCTATCATGCATAAATCATTAAGTTTAAGGTTGTTTGACAACTATTTGGTTTTGTTTTTTGTTTTTTTGTTTTTTTTTTTAATTAGGCTTACACACATTATTTTTTAGAAAAATTGGAGAAAATAGCAAAATTTGGTGGTTCATTTGGACTTATGGCAAAATCAAGAAATAATAAGGTTTTCACAAATCGTGTGTCATTCACGTGAGGTCGACTTTTATAATACCGAATCTACCCCTAATATGGTCGACCAATTATATTGAATGCAGTGCAATTGCTATAGCGTGTATCAATTATGAATATAAATATAGTGTAAATAGGTAAGTGTCACTTCAATTTCCAAACGAACAGGATTAAAAAGTGGTGCATTTTTTATCAAGTTTAAAATTTGAATTGGCAGCTTTTTATCTGATTTGATTTGTGTAACCACTTTTTGAATTCATTCAAAATAAATCAATCTCGACTTTCTATATCTTCATTTTAATTTTAATTTATAGTAAATCTTCAAATTTTACATGATCTTATTAATTTTTTATATTTTAAATTCTTGTTAACATATTTAATTGCGACTGTGGTTTTGTTCCTTATTTTATAAATATTATCATCAAATAAAGTGTATATTTCATTCAAATTTCCTGTTTTTTCAAAACACGCGTGCGCGCACACACACACATATATGTATCATTTATCATCTTATTATATTATTATATCATTTTAAAATTTTTATATATACTTTGTTATCAATATCTCAACAAAAATCTGTCTTTTTGACAAACAAGTAAGTATTCGCTTCTGCAATCTTGTTATTTTTGCTATGGCAATCTTTTACAACGAATGCAGTGTAATTGTTGAAGTTCTAGTTATCAAATTATGACCTAATTGATTAAAAAAAATAATAACAAACAAGGTCACTTCTTGATTTTTTTCCTGAATTATATATGAATTTAGATTTTATCTAATTACTTTTCGAATTAATCACAATACACAAAAACTTCCTATTTTTCTCTCCAATTTGTATTCAAATTTATTTTTTTATTCTCAAATCTAATTTTGTTTAACTAACTTCTCTCTCCTTCTCAATCTCATATATATGATCATTGGTTTGGCAACCATTTCTTGAATTCTTTCGTCTTGGCTAACTTTCGATGGCCACCCTCGCCAGATCGTCGACCTTGGTCGCTCACACATATGTTCCCTACTTTTGTTTCTACTTTCAACATCGCTTTTGTTGGATTTTATGTCCTAAAACTCGTGGTTTGTAAACAATATAACTTATTCTGAAAATTCAATAAAGTTGTTATTGAATATATTTTTTTTAAGAAATCCAACAAACCAAAGTCCTTTGACTATTATATGAGTACTTGAACTTTATATGGAGACATACAGGTGGATCAGGTTCGAATAAATAGTCAAAATTATTATAGTATATGAATAAGGTTAGGTACCTTATTATGGTAACACTATTGGATGCGGCCTACTTTTTAGTTATTACAAAAAGTTGTAAAGTACTACATACGAAGTGATCCCAATTCATGCATGTTGTGACATGAGGAGTGGGGGTGTCTTGTGTAAATGAGTTTTGTGCAAGATTGGACCATGAAACTAGTTACTTTCACTTTATAACGTTGTTTACTGTTTAAGACTAACTATTTCAAAACGATAATCTAGGTAACTTACCTTAATCTTGAGCTAACTATGAACTCTTGTTTATTCGGGATTATCCTTTGATTTGTAAACAGTGAGAGTAGACCAACTGCTTCTGCTCAATAAGCTTACCATTTTGGTGATAAAACTGGATGAACAGCTAGAAACATAGGGTGCAAGAGGGAATTCACTCCTACCTAGTTAAGGTTAGTCGAGAGGTTGAGAGGTTGTTCCCTTCAAGTATTGATTCTGGGTCTTAAACAAGAGGCATCACCCTCTCATTGGCCCAAGAGAGATTCGATTGGTTGATTGGATCATAAATCAATGGTTCATCAGGGGATCAGTGGGACTTAAGGAACAAAAGGTAATTTTTAGGGTAAAATAGAGATTCGACCCAGCTGTTATTATGAGTAACCTGTGAAAGGTTAACTTACTAATCATGGTTATATCGAGTGGACATAATATATCTATAGTGAGGAGAGTTCACTATGGGCTTTAGTGGAATCACCCATTAGTTAACGAATGGGGGTTACTAATGAGTTTAGCCGATTAATCTCGGATCGTTGGAGCCCATGATCTGTAGGTCCGCGAGGTCCCCTACTAGTTCGTAAATGGATTAGCTCTAGAATAGTGTGACGAGTCAATTTGAAGTGTTCAAATTATAATTAAATGAATTTGGAGAAATAATATTTAAATATTATTTAAATATTTGGAGATAGAATTGTGTAAAAATTAATTTAATATTTGATATTAAATTAATTATAATTGTTTAAATTGTTTAAACAATTAGTTATTAATTAAGAAAATTAATTTTGTAACTTAATCCTGAGCGATGATCTAGGTAACTTATAATTATTTGAAAAACAATTAGTTATTCAAATAATTATAAGTTATTTGAAAAACAATTAGTTATTTCAAAGCGATGATCTAGGTAACTTACCTTGATCCTGAGCTAACTATGAACTCGTGTTTATTCGGGATTATCCTTTGATTTGCAAACAGTAAGAGTAGACCAACTGCTTCTGCTCAATAAGCTTACTATTTTGGTGATAAAACTGGATGAACAGCTGGAAACATAGGGTGCAAGAGGGAATTCACTCTTACCTAGTTAAGGTTAGTTGAGAGGTTGAGAGGTTGTTCCCTCCAAGTATTGATTATGGGTCTTAAACAAGAGACATCACCCTCTCATTGGCCCAAGAGGGATTCGATTGGTTGATTGGATCATAAATCAATAGTTCATTAGGGGATCAGTGGGACTTAAGGAACAAAAGGTAATTTTTAGGGTAAAATAGAGATTCGACCCAGTTGTTATTATGACTTACAAATCATGATTATATCGAGTGGACATAATATATCTACATTGAGGAGAGTTCACTATGGGCTTTAGTGGAATCACCCATTAGTTAACGAATGAGGGTTAGATCAGTCTAATGAGTTTAGCCGATTAATCTCGGATCGTTGGAGCCCATGATCTGTAGGTCCGCGAGGTCCCCTATTAGCTCGTAAATGGATTAGCTCTAGAATAGTGTGACGAGTCAATTTGAAGTGTTCAAATTATAATTAAATGAATTTGGGGAAATATTATTTAAATATTTGAAGATAGAATTGTGTAGAAATTAATTTAATATTTGATATTAAATTAATTATAATTATTTAAATTGTTTAAACAATTAGTTATTAATTAATTAAGAAAATTAATTTTTTAAAATTAATAATATTTTCAATTTTATTAGATAAAATTAAATTATGAATCAATTTTGATAAAATTGAAAAAGAAAAGAAAAACACAAAGTTGGAAAAATGTTTTTTCCATTGTCTTCATGTACTAGCTCACCAACAACCCACTTTAAATCTTCATTAACTCCAAGCATGAACTGCATCTCATGCAACAAATCTCTTTGCATGAATGTCTACAATATATTGAAGAGATTGAAGTGTTGTGAAGGTAATGCAACCAAACAAATTTTTGAGAAAAATTCGTGAGAGAAAAAGGTTGCTTTTCTGTTGGGTTACTGCTGTGAGTTTCTCCAAATTCCCCTAATTACAACTTATTTTGAGTCTCACTACTCAATCTTGAGCACCAAGAGGATAGTAGGGAAGATCTTGGGGTGGTCTACTACAAGATTCAGTGGAGATTTGTAACTGGTTTAAAGCTTAAAGGAAGTTCTTCAAAGGTATATCATGAAACCCATTTATTTATGTGGAAGCATGTTTTCTTTTGTGTCAGAATTAATGAATTAGAGTGCTTATGGATCCTGGTTTCTTTCACTCATTGGTACCTTCCAACAGTTTTTAACAATGACCTTTTGGTGTTGATAGTGTTTAAAGTTGGTTTTCAAGATCCTATGGACAAACTAGTCACATGGAATTAAGATGATCAACTAGTTTGGTGTCAAACGCAATCCCATTTCCAATAGTCACATCATCTTGAGATTGCAATTCCTTCAAATGTTTACTTGCCTACAACAATTTCATAGGTATAATCAACTTTGTTTTTTCTCACTTTGGAGAAGTCCATCCATGTGGACATCCATAAGTTTCTAACAACCCTTGGCGCCTGGTCGTCAACTTCCCTCACATACACATAAGTGTTGAAGACCATATTGGGTGATTTATTTGCTTTTAGAATGTTTAGATAGTGTGTATTTGAGGTTCTATAATGTTTATATAGAGTGTATTTATGGTATTCAAGTTGCTTTTAAAGCAGCGTATCTTTGCATTTTTATTTATACTTAAATTGGTTGTTTTTAGGGTAGTTTTATCATTTACTAATTAGTATATATATTTTTTGTAGACATTTATTTTGCTATTTTTACAAATGAAAATTTAAATTTTGTTATTTTATTGTCACTCCTAGTTTTACCCTCAATAATGTAGGCTGAAAAGTGAAGATCAAGACTCGATTCAAGCCTAAGCCCACCGAACCTAACACATTGTTTTGAATTTAATCGAGTTGACTACTTTTAATATCCATACCCATAACTTAATCCTTATGCTTGACTCATTGAATCGAAGTTTTGGAATTTGTTAGTGCACATCACTTTCTAATTTCAAGTTCTATTTTTCTTATTCGTTTCTCACACAATTTTATTTGATTTGTATCATACCATATTTAAATACACATATAAATTCTATGAAAATTTTCAAAAACAAACTCAAATTTTCAAATTTTTTCGGTTAGTTTTCAAAATGTTGATTGTTTTCTTAAAACATTTTAAAAAGTAAGTTATAAAGCAAGAAAACTAAAAGTAAAAGTAGTGACGGTAAACTTAAATTTCAAAAAGAGAGAGAGAATAAGATAGTTATCATATGAGATCAAAATAATTATTAAAGTGAGTATTTTTAAGACCAAAATGACCAATTCTACTAGATTATATGATAGATTGACCTAATAGTTGACACAAAATATTATTCGATTTGGCAATAAACGAAGTATTCTTTAGATGCCAAACAAATCAAGTGTAGAGGACAAGAGCGAAAAGGTGAGCAAGAAATAAAACCATATTGAAAATATGTAGGGGTTGGAGATTGAATCTTAGATTTTGAGATTAATAATAAAAGTTTATGACAGTCAAATTATATCATGTCAACAAAATCGATAATTAGAAAGTGAGCTAGAACTGGAATACAAGCTTAGAAAAAAAAATATCTAAAAACAAGGTTGATGACACCAAAAAATGATCAGAGGTTTGTTTTGAAGGCTAAAATATAATGAATTTATAGTGGGTTATAATTACACGCTATGTCTGTAATTATAAAGTACAAAGTCTAGCTAAATTGTTACACAAAATATATAGATTACATTTTATTCAATTTCAAATAAGTAGAGACTAAAGCTTATAAATATGAATTGAAAATTTATTGTTGGCCATCATTTGCAATAATATTTACCTAATCGATATTTACACATTAATTGTTACGCCAATTGACGATGTTATAAATAATACTATATATGATTTTTAAACTCTGCACAATGCTAATTTTCATCAATCATTTGGACAAAAAAAAAAGTTACTTTTTTAATAATAATTTAAAAAATTTAAAGCTTAAATTAACATATTTCAAAATCTATACCGATAAATTTGAAACATATCTTAAGAGTTTAAATAATATTCTACGTGATTTGACTAATAAAATAGTAATTCAAAATTTAGTATCATATTTGAAACATACACTAAACTATTTTATATAATCTAATTAATAACCAAACATGTATGAGAATATTTCTAATGCTTTTAGGACATTTTCAAATCGAGAATTTTTTAAAGTTTTAAGAGATATTTTAACTTAATTAATAAAAAAAAAAAATAGAAATATCATAAAGAGGGTATATTAAAAAAAATATAAAAAATTTCCGTTGCCGGGACTTGAACCCGGGTCTTTCGGGTGAGAGCCGAATATCCTGACCAACTAGACTACAACGGAAGCTTGGTTATGACTTGAAAACAAAATATAAAAGGAAAAACATTAAAATAAATATAAGCAGTGTAAAATCCAAAATACTGTTATACTAAATCCGAAGTAATAGTTTCAATTCTCCAACTTCATATATTAGATAAAGGTCCTAAATTTTCTTAAGTGAGTTAATTCATTAGTTAAGATTGCTTTTGAAAACCGTTCATATTGTTGATTTGATATCTAAATAAATTTACACGTATTTGAAGGTTGATGCATTGAGAGTTTATATAAAAGGTTTATTATATATTTCTAAAGTATAGGTACTGGGTTCAAGCCTACTTGATAATCATTTTGTTTTAAAATTAAGCATATGAATATTAATTCTTACTTTCATTAGTGGCCATAATTATGAGGGCGGATAAAAAGAATAGCAAATTTTAAAGTTTCATTTGAAAAAATGGCAAAAATATTTCAAAATTGTAAGAATAATAAAATGAATTTATATACCATAAACAAACCAAATCAAGTACAACGAGAATGCAAAGACACATTTCTTCAAAAACAACTCGAATACCACAAATACACTATGCTTAAACATTATAGAACCACAAATACACTATATCTAAACATTCTAAAAGTAAAATTAAAAATCACTCAATATGGTCGTTAATGCTTCCGATTGCTTATAAAACGCGTGTATGTGAGGGAAGCCAACAACCAAACAACGGGAGTCATTATAAACTTATGCATGTCCATAGTGATGGACTTCCTCCAAGGTGAGAAAGAGCAAAGTTGATTATACTACTGAAGTTGTTGTTGGGAAGTGAATATTTGAAAGAGTCGCAGCTTCATAACAATGCGACTATAGGAAATATGATTGCGTTTGACACCAAACCAGTTGTAGGAGGTCCATCGTCATCATTCCACGTGACCAGTTTGCCCATAGGATCTTGAAAGTAAACTTTAACACTCTCATCCCGAAACATCATTGTTGAAAACGATGTTCTGAGTAAAAACACAAACATGAAACATGTGTGCGAGCGATAAAGGTCGATGACCTGATGAGGGTGATCGTCAAAAGCTAACCAGGACAATGGAATTCAAGAAAGGGTTGCTAAACAAACGATTGCAAACATGAGATTGAAAAGGGAAAAAAAGATTTTGGGGAGCGACTAAGTGAAAAATAAGAAGAATATGAGATTTAGAGTTTTATATATATGCGTGTATTTTTTAAGTACAACAAGCCATTTTTATGTGTGTTTTTTTAAGTACAACAAACAATTTTTATGTGTTTCTATATGAAAAATTGAAAACACAAAAAATACGAAGAAAAAAAAGGATCAAACTAATTTGATAACAATAGGTATAAAATTAAAAAAAAAATATTTAGATGCAACTGAATTTGTAACAAACATTTAAACAAGTAGATAGTTAGATAAAATCAACTTTGGTAATAAAAGATAAAATTGAATACAATTTGGAGAGAAAAATTAGGAAGTTTTTGTTCATCGTGATTAATTCAAAAAGTATTTGTATAAAATCCAATTTGATAACAAAATATAAATTCAAATATAATTCGGAGGAGACAAATCAGAAAGGATAATCATTTATTTACAATTACACTATATTCATAATTTCATTTTCATTTAAAGTTTTAACAATTACACTGTATTTATATCTCTATCAACTACAGAACCTACGAATCCATAAAGAGAAAAACAACCAGAAGCCTAACTTGTCGTAGAAGCATAGAAAAAATAGCAAGGTTGCAAAAGTGAATATCTATTTTTTTTTTTTGTCAAAAAGACAAATTTATGGCATAATAATATAATAAGATGATAGTGAATGCAACATGATTAAAAAAATATAAAAAAATGATAAATTTTGAATGAAATATGCAGTTTGTTAGGTGATAATGTGTTTAAAGTAATGAGTAAAATCTTAATCGGAAGCAAATATATTAATTCGAATTAAAAAGAAAAGAAAAGAAAGACAATGTAAAATCTAAAGATCTAATATAAATTGCAAAATGGAGATATACATAAATTAGGGATTAATTCATTCTAAATATTTTCGAAAAGTGATTATAATAAATCAAATATGATATCAAACTATCGATTCAAAAATAAAATTGGGTGAAAACCAGCCCCCTTTATCTCTTGAATCAATTAGGTTGGAATTTGATAATCGACTCTTTTCATTTACACTGTATTTTTATTCACAACTGCTATACGATATAACATAGCAATTATGCTATATTCGAAAATGCTATTATTCGACCATACCAAGGGTAACTTTAGAATTATAAAAGTATTCGTCAAGTGAGCGGCATACATTTTGCCAAAATTACGATTATTTTCAACTTTTGACAAAAATCAAAAGGTCCCTCAAATTTTGCCATTTTCTTCAATTGAAAAGTGAATCTAGACTCGATTCAAGCTGAAGCCCAACAACCCTAAGACATTGTTTGGATTTTGGTTGTACCTACCTAACTTTCAATACTCACACCAATGAGTCCATGACTCAACTCTTACGCCTGACTCATTGAATCCAAATGTTGGAAGGTGCTAGTGCACATATCACAATCTAATTTAAAGTACTGTTTATTTATTAATTTAAATCATGCACCATTAAACTTGATTTATTGAATCAAAATCTTGGAACACGTTAACACACACATCAACGTTTAATTTCAAGTATTATTTTTTAAAATTATGTTTGTTATTTCACACATTTTTTTAATTAATTTTATAACGTTCTCTAAACACACATTTGAATTATAGGCAAAATTACAAAAACAAAATCAAGGTTTCAATATTCCTTCGTTGGTTTTCAAAAATCTACTTAGTTTTAAAATATTTTCAAAAGTAGATAATGAAGTAAGAAAATCAGAAGTAGTAGAGTAGTAGTAAAAGTAGTAGTGAATTTAACTTTTAAAAATAAAAAATAAAAAATAAAATAGTAAATGAAACCAAACTAATTATCAAATCAGCCTTTTGAAGACTAAAATGACATTTTGACACCTTCTAATGGATTATTTGATAAGAGCAAGAAAGTGAAAAAAAAAAGTAAGAATCAAAATAATATATTTTTTATTTAGGATATGTGAGGTAGAAAATTCAACCTAAGATCTCGAGGTTAACTGAACAAATTTATGACAGTCAAAGCCATTTCATATTTGGAAAAAAAAAAAAAAGCTAAAAAAAAATCTAAAAACTTGACCGATCAAATTTCATTTTTCCCAAAATGTTGGGTCATTCGTATGAAAATTTCCCGTCCTAATTTTATCTTATTGACATTTTGAAAAAATTTCATATTTTGACGATCAGCTACCGGAAGATTATCAATTTTGGAGGGGAGAGTCGTTTTCAATCTCCCTTTCTGATTTCAACGCAACAACCAATTTCTCCTACTGTTCAATGATTCTACAATTCTGAAATCCAAAAATTTTTCCTCGGAACTTCAAACGAGTTCGCTCGCCACTTCCATGGTTTTTGGTAAGGTTACTAAACTTGCCTTCTTTTATTGCTTCCGCCGTTTGATTCTGTTTCGTGTTCATAATTTATCCTCCTCCGACCTCATCGGGTCGGAATTGTATTCCTATTTTGTGTTTTTCTCTGGAATTCCCAATATAAGATTTATATGGTGAATGTTAGTGGCTGTCTCGTTCTCTTGACTGGTGATGTTGAAGTTGGGCATCAAGTGATGAAAAATTTGAATAATTACTTATTTGGTTTGTGTTCTGTGTAAACGCTTATACTAAATTCAGGATTACAAACTTCAGAGTCATTTCTAAGATCGTCATCTTTCTTGTTGTGGGACTTCAAGTGGATCTTTCATTGACTGAGAGTCGTTTTATTTGTTTCCCTCTTTATGAGCTTGGCATAGAACGATTTTTATTGTATAGAAGCTGGGGGTCATGTTGGTCACCGTTTTTAGTACTGATCTGGGTTCCTATGAAATGCTGAGTGGTAGACCGATGCAATTCAATTCAACCAGTGCCATGTAAAATAACTTAGGAGATAAAATACCTCATAAATGCTATCGAAGTAAATCCAGTGGTATGCAAAAAGAGTCTTGGAGTGAGGGAGTTGAAAAATATGTTTCTAATATGTTTCTATCATATACTATGAGAGAAGTTGTGAAAATATTCATGAAGGATCTTTCTGTGATTTGGAACTTGGTTGGAAGGTCAGGGGACAAAGGAAAGGAGGAAGATGTTGGTGAACAAGTTATAACAAACAATTTGTGTCCAGATGTTACATTGCAATAGGGAAATAAAGATAGATAGATCAATTGTGAAATTTATGTGAAGTTCTGGTTAGTCAGAAGGTGAGTCTTGGCATCCTAACCTTGTGGGGGATGAAGGAAAGATTAAAGTCCCAGAGGTAAGTGCACATTCTCTCTTTCTCAATAAAGATACAATAGAGAGCCGAGCTGGATTCGTGAATTTTCAACATCTGTAGTTCATTTAACTACTGAAACATGGGAGCACTTGAGAAGCAGATACCACAATAGTCAATCAGAGATGGTGTTGCATTGGTAATTGCAATTATATATAGTCGATAGGAGGTGGTGTTGAGGTGGTGAGGCAGTGTTCATTTTTTTGGGCTCTCTATTGATGTAAAAGTATCTTATATTTCAGCAATTGTAGTCTAAACACTTTATATCCAGCTGGACTAGCAGTGGCACCACTTGTTCACCAAACTGTTGGGAGAGGCACGTCTGAAGGAATTGGTGGATCGTGGGAGCGGGGACTAGCTGAAGGGTGTTAATAGGGTTTTAGGAATGAAGGAAGGGTGAGATGGTTTTTGAGAGCAATAGCTCATTTAGGAGAGACAACTCTCTCAAATAGCCTGAACATCTTTCTTTGTTATTTTGCTTCCTCTGTCTCTTTGATTTCTCTAAACTTGTGACCCCTGTTGGCTTTGTAATATCCTTGTTGGGATGTTTGTTTATATATAACATTCTCTTTAGGGGAGAAGGATATACTCTGTTCTGGTGTGATTATTGGCTTCGGTTAGGTATTCTTGTATATTTTCTGCGTGCAGGGATTTAGATACCTAACATTTGGTATCAGAGCACGTTCAAATCTAGGACGAACACGCATGATGATTCAGAAATAGCTAGAAGAACGAATGGAAGGGGCAGGGAAGGAGATGATCGGAATCAGAGAAATGCTGCTAACGATGAACAAGACCCTGGAAAAGTTGTTGGGCGATATGAAAGAAATGTTGAGCAGAAAAGGGAAGGAGGTGAGTACTGTGGCCATGGAAAGTTCCAAGGTGAAAAAAACCAGAGAAAGTGAAGGAGAGTCTTCACAAACAAAAGACCTGGTTAGAAGGGAAGGTAGAAGAAGATTGAGATGCCAATGTTTAATGGAGAGAACCCAGACGTGTGGATTTTTCGAGCTGATCGGTATTTCGAAATACATGAACTGACTGATGAGAAGATAAGAGCGTCCGTGATTAGCTTCGAGCAGGATGAAGTGGACTGGTATCGATGGGTTAACAACCGACAAAAGTTCGTAAGCTGGGAGGAGTTCAAAGAACGGCTGCTGGATAGGTTTCGCATATCGGCAGAGGGGACATTGTTATCCTGCTTATGGAACTTGAAGATGGAAACCACGGTGGCGGACTATCGGAAAAGATTTGAAATTGTGACCGTGTTGATCCTTGAAGCGGCTGAGAACGTACTCAAAACGACTTTTTTGAACGGACTTCATTCGACGATCAAGGCTGAGTTGATCAGCATGAGACCGGTGGGCTTAGATGAAATAATTCGAGAGGGTCCAGTTAGTGGAGGACAGGGACCTCATGATCCAATTGTCGTTGGAGGAATTAAAGAGAAGTGGCCTAACTAGGGTCTAGGCCCAAGGGAGCAGTAGCAAGTCCTTTAGTAGTGGAATTTTGAAACCTGGAAGCCATTACCCAGACCAAACGATGATGAAGAATGTGATGATTCCAGAGAAAGGGGGGACGGGGAAGCTAAACCCTCAGGTGAAAAGAGTATTCGATGCGGAGTTTCAAGCTCGACGTGAGAAAGGAATGTTATCGTTGCGATGAGAAATACTTGGCAGGCCACAGATGCAAAGTGAAAGAGAAGCGGGAACTAATGTTGCTGATTGCTGGAGAAGAAGTCGACGATGAAAATCTTGCATGCGAGACGAAAGAGAACACAAAAGAAGGAACGGGAGGAGAGGAGACAGTGGAGTTAGCACTATGCACGGTGTTAGGGTTCTCAGCACTAGGAACCATGAAGGTAAGGGAACCGTCAAAGGGAAGGAGGTGGTAGTGATGATCGACTGTGACACCACCCATAATTTCATTCACCAAAGGATTGTGGATCAGCTAGGGCTACCATTAACGGAAACCACAAACTACGGTGTGGAGATAGGGAACGATATGACCATGAAAGGAAAGGGGGTGTGCAAAGCCGTCAGTCTGATACTCCCGACCGTGATTGTGACAGCGGATTTCATACCTTTGGACATGGGCAATGTGGATGTGATTCTAGAGTTGTTGTGGTTACACTGAATGGGTTACATAGGGGTTGACTGGCCCAGTATGACGATGATGTTCACAAAAGGCGAAAGGAAGGTTACCATAAAAAGGGATCCATCACTAACCCCCGCATAAGTATCCTTGAAAATGATGGTGAAGACATGGGAAGAAGAAGATCAGGGGTTCCTCGTTGAGTTGCAAAGTCTATAAATAGATAGTGAAGTCGAAGGGGAAAATAGTGAATCAGAGGGAAGTCTGAGACTATTAGATTGCGATATCAGGGACTTGGTTGAGGAATTCGAAGATGTATTTCAGACTCCGAATGGGTTTCCACCTAAATGGAAGGTTGATCACTGAATCACTTTAAGGGAAGGGCAAGACCCCATTAACGTCCGACCATATAAATATGCCCACATTCAAAAGGAAAAGATTGAGTGTTTGGTGAAAGATATATTGACATCCGGGATAATTCGAGTAACAACCCGTTCTCAGGTCCAGTCCTATTGGTTAGAAAGAAGGATGGAGGGTGGAGGTTCTGTGTGGATTATAGACGTCTGAATAATGCCACCATCTCAGATAAATTCCCGATGCCAGTTATTGAAGAGTTGTTAGATGAGTTACATGGCTCGACAGTGCACTCTAAGCTGGATTTGAGGTTGAGTTATCATCAGATTAGAATGAAGGAGGAAGATGTGCCCAAAACGCTTTTCGTACAAATGAGGGACACTATGAATTCGTAGTTATGCATTTTGGATTAACGAATGCCCTAGCCACATTCCAAGCACTGATGAATCAAATATTCAGGCCTTTCCTTAGGAGATGCGTCCTGGAATTCTTCGATGACATCTTGATTTATAGTCCAGATTGGGATACTCACATTAAGCATTTGGGAATGGTTTTTAATGTGCTCAGAGACAACAAGTTGTTCGCAAACGAGAAGAAGTGTCTTTGGCCAAACCAAGATCCAATATTTGGGTCATTGGATTTTTGAACAAGGAGTCGAGGCAGAGCAAGAGAAAATTCAGGCGATGGTCAATTGGGGTAAGCTTACGACTTTGAGGGAACTTTGGGGTTTTCTGGGGCTCACCGGATATTATCGAAGGTTCGTAAAAAATGATGGCAAGATTACATAACCTCTTCACCAATTACTGCACAAAGACACCTTTCAGTGGAATTTGGAGGCCTATCAAGCATTTGAAAAACTTAAGAAGATAACGACCACTCTACCCGTCCTTGCCTTACCAAATTTTAACGAGCCATTTGTTATTGAAACCGATGCATCAGGCACAGGACTGGGGGTAGTGTTAACACAAAGCGGCTGTCCTATTGCATATTTCAGTCAAACCTTGTCGTCGAGAGCTCAAGCTAAATCAGTGTATGAGAGGGAGTTGATGGCAGTGGTGTTAGCAATGCAAAAATGGAGACATTATCTATTGGGTAGGCGATTTATAGTGATTTTCGATCCGCGAGCATTGAAATATTGACTAGAACAGAGGGAGGTTTAGCCGAATTTTCAGCGGCAGTCGACCAAACTAATGGGGTATGATTTCAAAATTTTATATCAACCAAGCTTGAACAACAAAGCGGCAGATGCCCTATCTAGAATGCCCACACTTGATTAGCAGAACACAGAAGAAGTTGCAAGCTTGAATGTGTTCTCAACCCATAACATCTTAGACGTGGACCTCACTCAAAAGGATGTAGAATAAGATCAAACCTTGCAAAAAATTATTCAGGACTTGAAACAGGATCCGGATAGCTACCCCAAATACTCGTGGATGCAAGGGAAGTTGTTATACAAAAATCGGTTAGTGATTTCTAAATCCTCTGCTCTGATACCCACTCGATTACATACTTTTGATGACTTTGTGATGGGGGGACACTCTGGATTCCTACGAACATATAAACGATTGATGGGAGAACTATATTGGCAAGACATGAAGCAAAATGTAAAAGGTTATGTGGAGAAGTGTGTAATCTGCCAAAAGAACAAGTATGAAGCAGTGACACCCATTGGTTTGTTACAACCCCTGCCAATTCCAGATTGAGTATGGGAACATGTATCAATGGATTTTATTGAGGGGCTACCTAAATCAGCAGGGAAAGATGTGATTCCTGTGGTCGTGGATCGATTGAGTAAGTGTAGTCACTTCATCGCCCCAAGTCATCTGTTCTCAGCAAAACAAGTGGCATTGGAAGTTATCAAAGAAGAATTTAGACACCATGGGTTTCCAAGATCGATCATTTCCGATAGGGACAAATTTTTTGTGAGCTTATTTTGGTGTGAAATGTTTGCTATTCAAGGAACCAAATTAAGAAAAAGCACCGCGTTTCACCCCCAAACTGATGGTCAGATGGAAATTGTTAACAAATATCTCGAAACCTACTTAAAATGTTTCTGCAATAAACAACCTAGGACGTGGGAGAAGTGGCTACCCTAGGCAGAGCTGTGGTATAACACCAACTTTCACATATCGATCAACACTACCCCATTCAACATAGTTTTTGAGCGCATTCCTTCCCCCATTACCTTGTATGGTGACCGAAAAACTGTGCATAACACGTTGGAACAACAACTAATCGAATGGGATTGAGCTCTCTTGAAATTAAAAGATTAGTTGGTAATGGCTCAGAATTGAATGCGTAAGTTCGCGAATAGAAAAAGAAGGCAAGTGAAATTCGAAACAGGGAACTTTGTATACCTTAAGATCAGGCCTTACAGAAAAAAATCTCTTGCGAAGAAAAGATGTGAGAAGCTATCACCAAGGTTCTATGGCCCCTACAAAGTGGTGGAGAAGATTGGGACCGTGGCATATCGTCTGGAACTTCCTCCCTCGGCCACGATACATGATGTTTTTCACGTCTCACAATTAAATAAAGTAGTATCTCCTGAGAGCAGAGTACTAACTGAAGCACCACAATTGTTTGAAGAATTTGAATGGGAGGCAGAATCGAAATTGGTATTAGGAGTTAGGTGGAATGCTCAAACGAATTTTCAAGAGTGGTTGATCCAATGGGAGAAACAACCAGACTCAGAGGGCACTTGGGAGCCAGTTGAAGTCATAAAGGAGCAATTTCCGGATGCTCACCTTGAGGACAAGGTGAATTTTCAGCAAGGGGCGGATGTGAGATCTTCTATCATGAAGGTCTATGAGAGGAAGAAGGGCAAGAAAGGAATTATGCAAACAAGAGAGGAGGAGGGGACCAGTGATCACCAGACCGTTGGGAGAGGCACGTTAGAAGGAATTAGTGGATCGTGGGAGCGGGGACAAGTTGAAGGGTATTAGTAGGGTTTTAGGAATGAAGGAAGGGTAGGATGGTTTTTGAGAGCAATAGCTCATTTAGGAGAGACGGCTCTCTCGAATAGCCGGAACATCTTTCTTTGTTATTTTGCTTCCTCTGTTCTTCCTCTTTGATTTCTCTGAACTTGTGACCCCTGTTGGCTTCGTAATAACCTTGAAGACATTGGGATATTTGTTTATATATAACATTCTCCTCAGGGGAGAAGGATATACTCTGTTCTAGTGTGATTATTGGCTTCGGTTAGGTATTCTTGTGTATTTTGTGTGTGAAGGGATTTAGATACCTAACATAGTTTTTGACCATTCACAATTCTTTTAGAAATTGGCTCTTTTGCTTGGGCCCTTGGGTTTTTTTTTTTTTTGGTAGGATGGAAAACTTTTGGACGTAAAGTGGTGAAGAAGGCAAGGATAGATTTCGACCACTGTCAAAGTTCTTTTAGAAATTGGATATTTAGCTCAGGGTTTTCTTTTAGGAGTGAAAACTTTGGACTTTGCATCCATCCTGCCAAACAGGCTGAAACTAGGAGGGCGTAGGATCAACAAGCTCACTACTGGCACCTTTTATTTAAGCTATGCCTTCTTGATAGGGAATTGGAAGATTGGGAGATTCTCGTCAGCCTAGTTAACAACAAACATCTCTTTCACTTGAGTGATCAAAGAGTTTGGTAGATCAACAGAAGCAGTCATTTCTTTGTTAAGACTTTTTTTTTTTTTTTTTTTTTTTTTTTTTTTTGTGGGTAGCTGAGGAAGGAGTTTTATCAGATGTCCTCGTAGGGACAATGAGGAAGGACTTTTGGATATTACTTGGGATGAACTGTGTTAGCATTTCTCCTTCTTGGAATACTACCCACAAAGAATTTAATGATTATGGTCTTTCTTCACGTTCTAATCAGGGAAGGTTTCTGTAACTCTTTTGACTTTTGTAGGCATCATGTATTTCATTCTTGCGTGAAATTTATTTCTTATCTACACACCCACACCCACACCCACACCCACGCAGCCATTGTGAGACTAGAATTTTTTGATATTTTGATATCTAATTATATTTTGAAAACTTTCATTGATATGATATTTTAACACTTGTTTATTGCGATTGTAACAGAGATCTGGTAGCTTATCTCATCATTCTTAACTTACCTCTTTCAAAGTTCAAGATGTGCCATGATAACTTCCAAGTTCATTCTTTAGAAGAGTCAACGACAGCTGAAGATAGTCTCCTTATATATTGCAAACCAGTTGAACTATACAATATTCTTCATCTTCGTTCCCTTAACAATGTAATATGCTGCGTTTCCTGGGGTCAAATCACTTTTTACTTTCTATTCTATTGATTTCTTATGGATCAATTTCCTTGATGGTTTTGTGTACAAAATTTTCATTAGTTATTAACATTGAATTGAAAGAGTATTTTCTCTTTGGAGAAATATAATGAATTGAAAGTTTTGGAAGTAAAATATTTACCTGCTGCAGCCCATTAGTTGGCATATTGTACTTCAAACTTTATTTTTTTCAAAACATGATTTAACTAACTCAATCTTGGAAGTTCTGATGAAGTTAATTTCTCTGTTGCAGCCTTCTTTTCTTCGACGTTGTTTGTATTACAAGTTACAAGCTAGGCGAAAAGAGAGGTAAGATGTTCATTTTCAGATTGAATGAAAGGAGTAACCGATGGCTAATGGCAAGCTTCTTTTTAAGTTGTTTAGTTCATGAATATTCTCTAGCTTTTGTTCACTTTAGGAAACCTCTGAATTTGATCACACAGATTTTTATCTTTGTTTGAGGCTTGTTAATATATTACTAATGTATATTATATTAATGATGGACTTCGTCATATTTTGTATGTAACTAAGTTATTTACTGTGGAGGAAATATATGAAATGACTTGGTTACTGAAAGATATTCCTCTTGGTGTTCTTTAACCAAAGGGTTCAAGGAGTTTTCTATTAAAGATATTAATCGTAGTTGGGAGAGTTTTATGGTTCCTTTTTTATCATTTAGTGCTCTCGTCTTTTCCTTATATTTTTTCTACTTATTATTACTGTTTGGATATGTTCTGTTATTTTGTTTGTGTTTTCTTTGTTAACTTTGACATTAGTCTATTTTCATTCTTTTAGTGCAAACTGTGATATCCTTAAAAAAAAAAATAATAATAACCTATTTCAGATTATTATTATTGTCATCATTTTAGTATTTTTTTTTTTTTTTTTTTTTTTTTGGGATAAAGAACTTTGGGAGATTTTCAAACATAGATAAAATAAGGGAAAGTATTTACACAAAATAACCAAATTTAATCTTCTTTGAAATGGTAAGAACAACAAATTCATGAAGACATCAATGTGGTTTTGCAATATCACCATTTGGCTCACGTTTTTGTATCAGGCTTACAAATGAGAGCTGCAGATATAATTGTCATCTAAATTGAATGAGAATAAAATCAATTTGTTCTCTTGTGCCCTTATCCTTTCTGGTATTATAAATCAACGTGGTTTCATTAACATCCCATGAGTGCGTGATAGATAATATTGGCCTTATGTACAGGGTGAGCACTGGAGTTGTAATTTTCAACTATAGGGACTACAACAACATAGTTCGAAAAACTGAAGGTCTCTCCCTGTCTTTTGTTGTAGTGAAACATCAAATGTTTTCATCCTTTTTAAAGCCTTTGATAGTTTATTTGCTTGCAATTTCTATGAACTCTATGGACATGCCATTTCTTTTGAAAGATTACTTTCTGTTCATTTTTGGTATGGAACATTTATGGTTTTTATGTGCTGAAAATGTCACCATAGATCTGTTAATAGCATGTTCCATGCAAAAATACAATCAAATATAATACAATTAATGGTGTGTTTTGACGGGTGTGTGTGTGTTCTTTTTATATCAATTAATATTTAAAAACCATTTTCTTTTATCATTGAGACTTGTTAAAGTTTCTATTATTTTTTATTTTAATTTTAAACTTTGCTTGGGAAGACATTTTTTTTTATATAAAAAAAAAGATTTCATCGTCATATTATTTTACCAATATGAAACATAATACTTTAAATCAAATTATACTGACAAGAGTACTTAAGGTTTTTTTTTTTTTTTAAATAATTGTATATGAGTGGCGCAAGTGCAGTCAACAAAAGATGAACAAAAAAAGGTAAATAAGACAATAAAGTCTTGTTTTTCTGGTCCAAATATTTTTGTATTACACTTTTTCTGCCATACAGACCAAATCAAGAGCATTCATGTAGTTCCCTGGTCACTTATACTTCTCAACTTGGAAAAAAAGTCTGTTTTGTTTTTGTTTTTTATTTTTTGTTCTTTGCTTTAATTTTTTTTATTATTCTAATTAAAAACATAAATTTGTTATTTGTTTATTCTTTCCTGAAAACCATTAAAAAATTGTTCTATTTTTTAACATGGAAAACAAGTTTTTTTTTTTTCTCTTTATTTTTTTTTTTTTAATAATAATTAGAGCTAACTAGGTGCGTTGTATTCATTTATTTGTTGTCTTCAATTGAGCTGTAAAATATGTAGTAATTAGGTGTAGATCATTTCATCTACATTGGTGCCAACTGTTGTATGTAACTAAAATAATTCTTATAAATATAGCTAATAATATCTGTAGATGATAAGTTCCATTGTATCTTGTAGAGTTAGATGAGATATGATAGTTTTTTCTGTAAAGACTTGTAGTTTTCTTTTAGATATAAGATCATCTAATAGAAATGGATAAGTATGTCATGTAAATCGTTTGCTGCATTGAGATATAATAAGTCTGTTTAACATTTTTTTTTTGGTACAAGACTTCTATCTTGCCTTTTGAACGTACAGTTTTGGTCCTAATTTCATTCTCGAATTATGTAGTAACTGAAGACTTCTCATGTCCATTTTGTTTGATGCTATGCGCAAGCTTTAAGGTAGGCTTTCAGACTCTGTGATATTCCTTAAATGTGAAGTTAAGGTTTTTGCTTCTTGACTAAGCTTCATTGAGAAATATGAAAGAAATACAAGAGCATAAAAAAAAAAAAAAAAAAAAAAAAAAACCCCCACAAAAGTGGTCCCAAAACATAGAAATGGACTCCAAGCCAAGAGAATAAAATCCAACTAATAATTACAAAAAAGCGGCCAAACCAAAACCCATAGCGAGACATTAAATTTTAAATCTCAAAATGTCCCATACTTCAAACTTAGACCTCTTCAATCTCCTTAAAAATACAACCACTCCTCTCAAGCCATAACCTCCAATAAAACAACAAAAATACAAACTTGTCAGAGACCTTCCTTTATCCTGAAAAGGAAGATTCATATAGCCTCCTCAATCAGAGAACCACAACTAACCCAACCCAACAAATCCTGATGGATGGCGAACAGTTCTCCCTAATAGCCATGGCAAGCCAACAGTCCCTCAAAATATGATCTAAATCCGTTGTTGCTTGATGACAAAGAGAACACCAATGCCAACTCAACTGACCCATCCGTTGTTCAGGGGAAAAGGGAGTTTATTTTTTATTTTTTATTATTATTTTTTTTAAAAAAAATTTATAATGGAAAGTGGGGATGTGTGCTTTGTTATAGGATGTTTGAAAGGAAACAAGTATTAGAGTTTTTAGAGGTATTGAGAGAGAGTCTTCTGATGTTTGGTTCCTTGTGAAGTTTAATGTCTGTTGGTGACAAGTTTCTTTTGTAATTATTTGTTTGGTATGCCCTTGTATTCTTCCATTTTCTTCCCAACAAATGTTGGTGTTTTATCCCCCCAAAAAAAAGATTGCTTCTAAATATGGTCTAGAGTGTTTAACTTTTCCACAAAACCTGCCATGCAAAAAAATTAACCGTATTGGGATCACAACCTTCTAAAGAGAGGAGAAAGCTGAGATTTTGTGAGGGGTAGGAGGAATACAAAGAAAATAGAAGAAAAGCCCCCGGAGGATTAAGGTCTAGGTTTACCAATAGATGTTTCTCCTCCTTAGATTCATAAAAGGGTTATTATTCATCGAAAAAGGGGCCGTCCCTTCAACCACTTCTCTTCAATAGCGAAAAGTTAAAACCCAAAAAGCCAGAGGAAAATCCAAATAGGGCAAAACAGCGGCCACATAACGCATTTTCTTATTAGGAAGGTGATAGTACTAAGAAACGCCAAACAAAGAGGTTAAAAACTTCTACCCAACAAAGAGGCTCACCTCGACCTCTCAAATATCCTAAATGGAGATGGGTAGTTGATGTTCCTCAAATGTGATGGTGTTGAAATATGCGGCTTTAGCCTTAAGGGTAGTTGATGGGTAGTTGATGTTCCTCAAATGTGATGGTGTTGAAATATGGCCCTTTAGTCTTAAGGGCATTTTTTGTCTTTTTAATATATGCCTGCTAAATTAGGGTTTCCCCTCACTCTATTTATATCTGAGGTTGGGGTCTCTTGTAAGTATAAGATTAAAATAATAAAAACTTCTCTATCGTGGGTTTTTCTCTCTGTGTGAGGGTTTTTCACATAAGTCTTGTCTTGTTTCTTCCCTTTCCTTTTTACTTTTCAATATGACATCAGAGTAAGGTGATGAAACCCTAGCCTCGATAGAATAAATTCAGTCATCAAACTTGGTAGGTGATGGAACAATGACAGACACAACTAATATGGCTATGATCTAGGCGGCCATGGATCGGTATCTCCGGACGGTCTTAAACCCGGCGCAACAACAACCGTTGATTGGAACACAGCTGCCGAGCGCCCTCAACCCAGCAATCGTGCCACCCGTATTCCCTGTGGTCGTGCCATCAAGCAACCTTAACCCAGCCGGGTTGCGGATCGCCTAGACGCCTGGCGGTCTTGTTCCAGCCGACGCGTCGCAGATCTCTCAGTCGCAGCAGCCTTCGGGCGAGTCTGTTCCAGCAGCCAAGTCGGGTCAATCAACCAGAGCTCTTCTTGCTTCTACCGATTGCTCCCGAGCCATTCCCACGCTACCCGATCGCGGCTTCGTCTGGCAGCAGTGCCGAGCCTTGTGGTCAGTACGCGATCGGAGCTCCACCGTCCGCATCTGTTCAACAACAATATTGTGGACAATAACTTCCGCACGTTTATCCGGTTCAGCCTCGGTATCGAATGGGGACTCTATGGGAGAGAATTCCATTCCCGTCTTCTATGGACAGAAATATTCAAGATCAGAATCCCATGGGGAACTCCAACAGCAATTGCCAAATCTCCAACAACAAATGACAGCTTTTGGGGCAAAACTGAAGGCCATGAATCTTCTAGTCTTCCAATCTATTCAGAAAATCCGGTAACAATGTTTCCTACTCTTCCTATTGCTAATTTTTTATCTGGGACTATAGGGAACTCTGCAGGGATGATCACATGAGAAAAACTGAATGGCCATAATTACTTCTCCTGGTCCCAAACCATTAAAATGGTCCTTGAAGGGCGCCATAAATTTGGGTACTTGACCGGAAAAATACCGCGACCAAGCCCTGAGGATTCCTAAGAGCGTGTCTAGAAGGGAGGGGATTCGTTACTTCGCTCGATGTTGATCAGTAGCATGGAACCTCAGATTGGGAAACCCCCTGCTCTATTCAGTCACTGCATGGGATATTTGGGATGCAGTTCGGAGATTATATTCTAGAAGGTAGAACGCGTCCCACCTGTATGCTCTACGTAAATAGGTCCGTGAGTGCAAACAAGGGAGTATGAATTTAATGTCATATTTCAACAAAATATCCTTATTATGGCAGGAGATGGATTGTGTTGGGAGATCATCTGGAATTGCTCACATGACGGAATTCAGTATTCGAAGATAGAAGAGCTTGATCGTGTGTATGACTTCCTTGCGAGATTGCACCCAAAATTTGATACGGTTCGAAGTTGAATTCTAGGGCAAAAGCCGATACCGTCTCTCATGGAGGTCTGCTCAGATGTCTGGTTGGAAGTAGATAGATCCAGTGCTATGAATGGCTCTGCTGTTACCACTATGGAGTCAGCTGCCTTTGGGGTGAAATCCTCTGGATCGGACTGCGATAAGCAGAATGGCAAAACACCTCCAATATGTGAACATTGCAAGAAGCCGTGGCACACAAAGGACTAGTGCTGGAAGCTACATTGCCGACCTCCTAATGGCAAACATCGCCCTCCGAATGACAAATCGAAGTCTGGCCGAGCTCTTGTGAGTGAATCTGTTGAGGAGGCCGCACAACCTCAGGTGACTCAGGTATCGTGGGATCAGAACAGTTGTTCAATCAGATACTCCTCAGTCCTTTAGTTTCTTTGTTGAAGGGAATGAATTATGGATTCTAGATTCAGGAGCGACTGATCACTTGATTGGCTCATCTAATCAATTCCTCTCGTATTGTCCGAGTGTTGGAAATGAAAGGATTCGAATTATGGAATAAATGGGAAAGAAATGTTGAATATATAGAAAACTTGGGTGTCCAAGGCGAAAATGCCACAATAAATAATCTTTTTCAGACATAGTAAATGACGATAAAAGACTAGTTCTAAACAAATTCCTAGAGGAAGCATCTTCAAAAAGGAAATAGAGGCCCCTGTCATATCGGGTAGTTGCAATCGTCGTCCCCGAGCTTAGGTCCTGAAACAAAGCAACAGAGAAGATAACTCTACAGTTCAAATCTTTTGTTATTTTACTTATTTGACAACAGGTTGTAAGAAATCTTCAACACATGTAGTACATTTTGTACAACTAATCCTTGAAATGGGGACAACTGGCCTTTTCCTGCAACAGGAGCGAAGGACCCATCTGCAATTTGAATCCTCTCATTTCCAGCACTCAGACAATACAAGAGGAAGCAATTAGATGAGCCAGTCAAGTGATCGGTTGCTCCTGAATCTAGAATCCATAATTCATTCCCTTCAACAAAGAAACTAAAGGACTGAGGAGTACTTGACAACTGTTCCGATCCCTACGATACTTGAGTCACCTGGGTTGGTCACCTAAGGTTGTGCGGCCTCCTCAACAGATCCACTCACAAGAGCTCGGCTAGACTTCGATTTGTCATTCGAAGGGTGACGTTTGCCATTAGGAGGTCGGCCATGTAGCTTCCAGCACTGGTCTTTTGTGTGCCACGACTTCTTGCAATGTTCACATATTGGAGGTGTTTTTCCATTTTGCTTGTCGCAGTCCGATCCAGAGGATTTCACCCCAAAGGCACTTGATCCACAGTGATGTTTGGAGCCCTTCAAACATCTCTACCTTGTTTGGTAAACGGTAGTTTGTCAGGTTTATCGATGATCATACTCAGCTTACATGGGTGTATCTCCTTACTAATAAGACCGAGGTCGTGTCTATCTTCCAACAATTTTATACCACAGTCTTAACTCAGTTTGATACGAAGATTGCCATCCTCCGGAGTGATAATGGATGTGAGTTCGTCAATCACACCCTCCGGGAATTCCTGACTTAAAAAGGAATTGTCCATCAAAATTTTTGTGCTTACACTCCGCAACAAAATGGGGTGGCTGAACGGAAAAATCGCCATCTCATTGAGGTTGCTCGATCCCTGATGATTCCTACGTCTCATCCATCGTATTTATGGGGAGATGCTATTCTCACTACAGCCCATCTCATTAATAGGATGCCCTCACGCGTTTTTAAGTTTCAAACACCCTTTGAGTGTTTTAAAGAATCCTGCTTGTCCACACATCTTATACCTGAGGTTCCTCTTTGTGTGTTTGGGTGTACAACCTTCGTGCATACTCACGGTCCCCACCAGACTAAATTTGCCCCACGAGCTCAAAAGTGTGTGTTTGTCGGGTATCCCCTTCATCAGCGGGATTATAAATGTTTCCACTCATCTTCAAGGAAGTACTTCGTCACTATGGATGTTATGTTCCTTGAAGGTAAACCATTTTTTCTTGTTAGTCATCTTCAAGGAAGTACTTCGTCACTATGGATGTTATGTTCCTTGAAGGTAAACCATTTTTTCCTGTTAGTCATCTTAAGGGGAGACCATAGTGAAGAGACTAACAGTTCCACATACTATGTACCTATTGACTTCAACCTTGAACCTAGTCCAGATACAAATACAAATGTTACTGTTCTACCTAGTTCCAAAACTGGTCCAGATATCCCGGTGTCTGTTCTCCCTACTAGACAGGTGCCCTGGATAACATACTATAGGAAGAATCTTAGAAAGGAAACCCCCGCTGTCCCATCGGAAGCTGTCCAAGAATCGGAACCAGCACCAACTCAAGTTCAAGATCCTGTTGTTTCAGAGAATGTCCTTGAAGGAAAATCTGGGTGTGTAGAAGATGGTAAGACAAGCTTAGAGAAGGTTGAAACTATAGATGGTAATGAGGTGTTGGAAGATCCTCAGGAGGATGAGAACTTGCCATAGGAATCCAAATAGAATCAGTACCCTGATACTGGAAAGAGGCCGGAGGAAACTGGCGATTATGATACCACTCTTGATATGCCAATTGCTCTACGGAAAGGAACCAGGTCATGCACCAAGTACCTTATGCATAGCCTTTTGTCCTATAATAATTTGTCTCATGGATTTAAAACCTTTACTACCCAATTGGATGCTCTAGCAATACCTACCAGTGTACACACAACCATGGAAGTTCTTGAGTGGAAAACGGTTGTTATGGAAGAAATGAGAGCCTTTGAAGCAAATAAAACTTGGGATCTGGTGGCTCTCCCTAAAGGTCACAAAACAGTTGGATGCAAATGGGTGTTCACAGTGAAGTATAAATCTGATGGAACGCTCGAAAGAGACAAGGTTAGGTTAGTAGCTAAAGGGTTCACTCAGACGTATGGGATTGACTATTCAGAAACTTTTTCCCCAGTGGCTAAGCTCAACACAATCCGAGTTCTTCTGTCCGTTGTCGTGAATAAGGACTGGTCTCTACATCAACTGGATGTAAAAAATGTCTTCCTGAATGGTGAGTTAGAAGGAGAGGTTTACATGAGTCCTCCTCCGGGTTTCGAAGCAAAATTTGGGAACCATGTTTGCAAACTTAGAAAGTCCTTATATGGGTTAAAACAGTCTCCGAGAGCGTGGTTCGATAGATTCACGATGTTTGTTAAATCCCAAGGGTTTGTTCAAGGGCATTCTGATCATACCTTGTTCACCAAAAGATCATTGTCAGGGAAGATTGTTGTTTTGGTGGTTTACGTCGACGATATCATTTTGTCAAGAGATGATACTGCAGAGATTGATAAGCTGAAATAGAGGATGACGGGCGAGTTTGAGATTAAAGATCTTGGCGGGAGATATTTCCTTGGGATGGAAGTGGTGAGATCAAAAGCAGGAATATCCGTGTTTCAATGGAAATATACACTGGACTTGTTAAAGGAAACAGGAATAACTGGGATTTAAACCTGTTGACACTCCTATTGAAGTTAATGGCAAACTAAAAAATACTATGGAAGGAGTTCCTGTAAATAAAGAGAGGTATCAACGTCTTGTGGAAAAATCGATTTACCTATCTCATACCAGACCTGATATATCATATGCTGTGAGTGTGATAAGTCAGTTTATGCAAAGTCCGTATGAGGAACACATGGAAGCAGTTACTCGAATTCTGAGATATTTGAAATCCACCCCAAGAAAGGGCTTAGTTTTCAGAAAATATGACAAACGGAGCATCAAAGCATATACTGACTCAAATTGGGCAGGATCAGTGACTGATCGAAAGTCAACCTTGGGATATTGTATCTTTGTATGGGGAAATTTGGTTGCCTGGAAAAGTAAGAAATAGAGTGTAGTTGCCAGGAGTAGTGCTGAGGCAGAGTATAGAGCTATGAGCCTGGGTGTGTGTGAAGAAATATGGTTACAGAAAGTTTTGTCCAAAGGGTTACCGAGATAGACTTTTGAAGCTTTTGTTAGCAAGTTGGGTCTCACTGATATCTACACCCCAACTTGAGGGGGAGTGTTGAAATATGGTGCTTTAGCCCTAAGGGTGTTTTTTTCTTTTTACTATATGCCTACTAAATTAGGGTTTCCCCTCACTCTATTTATATCTGAGATTGGGGTCTCTTGTAAGTATGACATTAAAATGATAAAAACTTTTCTATCGTGGTTTTTTTCTCCTTGTGTTAGGGATTCCCACGTAAGCCTTGTTTTGTTTCTTCTCTTTCCTCTTTACTTTTCAATAGATGGTTTCTTGAGTTCCCATAACATTTTAACCTATGTTTTTAATTTCTGAAACTTCCCTTGATTTCAAGTTTGTCTTGTTGTGTTGTTTATTATTATTATAATTTTTATTTGTTTTGTTTTGGAAATTTTAGCCAATTTAAAAAATAAGACACAAGTTATTTTCTCCCCAATTAATATTAATTTCCAAATGTTGGACCACCTAGACCACTCGTTTCAATACCGCCTGGTGAAATTGTCTTCACTTACAACTTAAGCTTTTTAGTCAGTCGATGATTTAACATGGTATCAGAGCAGGTGGTCAAGGAGGTCTTGTGTTCAAAACCCTTACAACGTTATTTTCTTCCCAGTGAATATCGATATCCACTTGTTGGGTTGTCTACATATTTTAAGCCCACAAGTGGGAGGAGTGTTAGATGATATAATATTAAATTTATCTTCACCTATCAGCTTTAACTATTGGGTTAATCAGTAATTTAACCATTTTGAAAAATTGTATTAGATTTCATGAACTTCTTAAATTTAACCTAATTCATTTTAACGTTAGAACATACCTCTACATTTTAAAAACTTTTTAATGAAAGTATTGGGGAAAAAAAAAAAAAAAACCAGCTTCCATTTTTTGGGATAAGTTTGGAATTTTGAAATTTTATAAAGGACCAAAATTGATTCTCGACTATCCCACCTTTTTATATGGTAAAAGTAAAGATAAAAATAACCCCCAATAGGTGGCCCGTTGGGTAAGGCTTGCGGTCTTTGTGTGCTACCTACCCAAAGATTGTGTGTTTGACTTTTCAGTTGAGCTTAATAAGGAACCCTTGATGTTTCCAAAGTCTTGACCTCGGAACTAGTGTGAACATTTTTTTAATAAATAAAATAGTAAGATAAAGATAGAGATTATTCGGTATATGCTTTCATGGTTGTGAGTTAATTTTGAATTTATTTAAAACATAAGTTTACATCTTATGAGTAATTTGTAGGTCAAAATTAGTTTGGCCCTTGAAGTTTCCTTTTAAATTTTTAAAAGTTTTATTTTAGAATCGAAACTTTCACCTAAAAATTATTTTATTTTCCTTAATCCAAAGATTCACAAAAAAATCAGTGGAGTAGCATGCTATAGCCCTTCCCTCTTCCCAAATTGGCGGGTTAAATAACACCCCCTACATTAGGAGTCAAATCTGTTGCAAGCTAGAAACATGCCACAAGTTATCAAGGATATATTCAAAATGAAACTGCAAACTTTTACTCCACTATGAGCGATCCAAATCCTCAAAATTACAATTATTCGTGGAAAAGATATGTATCCAGACATTGTTATCCCAATGGACATCTTGATAGATTACCTTCGGTCATATTTGAAGTTTAAGATTTTATGCATAACCAAGTGCAGCTGTCTAATTACCATGGGGTCCACCTTAAACAAAACAACCCTCTAACATGTGATACCAATATGAACTAAGTCAGAGAAGTATAGTAAAATTCAACTGCTAAAATTTGGAAGAAGCAGCTCCCATTGCACACACAGTTTTAGATGTTCGCTAACTACTTTGGTTAATGAATAAGTATCCTATAATTTAGTTGTCTTGTTACGGTAACTGCAAACTGACCTAACTGAGTTAGCTGATTATCTGAAAACTAACAGAAATTATGTAGCTGTTCCCACCAGGAACTGTGTAGGACAAATGAAGATATCCTATATTTGTACATGCACTGCTCATATTGACATTTTCGATCAAGTTTGTTGCAATTTGTTTAATCATATTATTATTAATTTTAGTATTCCTTTTGTTGTACTTGTTTGTGTTGATAATGCGTATTTGGATAGCATAATTTAGGCTGGGTCAGGTCATAGAGATATTTCATATGCTTTAAAAATTTGGTTGCTTGTTTGGTGGCATCCTTGATTGAACCTTGGTGCTTATTATTTTTTCTTTCCTTTTCCTTTTTGTTTTTTCCCCCTAAAGAGACTAGTGCTTTTGTTCTTATCTTTTAGGGTTTGCGCTACCACTTATGCTCTTCCCATGATATGTTCAACTTCGAATACTGGGTTGGTAATCTCCAATGTCTAGATGTTTTGCTGCTTATCGAGCATTATGTGGTTTGTGAAGAAACATTTAACGTGTAGGTGACTGAAGAATATCAGGCAGTGAATGTCTCTGTGAAAATTGATGTCTTTAGATCTGAGGTAAGCGTTTGAAATTCCTTTTTGTGAATAATTCTTTTTGATAATTTTGCTTTTCTTATCGTTATACTTATATTTATCATGTCAATTAAAAGGAACATTTGGTGAGTTGATGTTTGGTTAGACTCAAAGCCATCTTCAAAAGATCCTGCAATCCAAATTCCATATTGAATGAATTTGTCTTTCTTGGATTCGTATCGTACTGAAATAAAAAAGACTCAGAATCCTTCTCAGCTTTTGGCTGTCTTCTGTAGATCCAACAGTCTCTTCCACATTGGATGAATTTGGCTACATTGGAATAATGCTTTACCAAAACCGATGACACTCAAAATCCTTCTCACCTTCATTCGGTCTGCTCAGGCTTTTCTTAAGTAGGACGGGAGGGATATGGCAGTGTAGCAACTACTCGTCTCTTTACGCCCTTCACCTTTTTTCTTTCCTCTCTTCTGTTGCTCATTTTGTTTCTTTACTCGTTCATCCTAGCTCTTGTGACTTGTCAATGACGCTTTATTTTAGTTTGTTTAACAATTTTGTTTGTGCCAAACAGCCGCTTGAAGGTTGCTAATATGTTTTTATATTGTATTTTTTCTTTTGCAGACTGTAGCAGATGGAGTGGACCCACAACTACAAACTTTCTTCTTCTGGTATGTTTTTTGAACCCCTTCATATGGGATTATCTTGTTGGCGCTTTGCCTTATTTTGTTGCTAGACTTGACTATTTAATATCCAGCACAAGACCACGAAAGCGCAAGTTAAAGAACTCTATTCAGAATGGGAAGTATGTGCAGTTCTTGGAGATGGACTCACCTGGACCTGCCACAGAAGGCGTGCACAAGGGATTTGTAGGGCATAACACTGGTAATTTAATCTGCTGTAAAATTTTATTTTTTCTTTTGCAGTCCTCTAGTTCCTTTAAGTTGGAGGAAAAGGAGTGATAGAATTCTTTCTTATGTCACACTAATAGAAGTGGCAAACTAGCATTACATAAAGACGCCATTCTGACATTCTTGCGTGTGAACTTGGCCAATAATTTGTACTTACCTGAGCTTGCTTGGTGTTTCATTAGAAAAATTTGGCTGGAGAAATAGAAGCCTCACGAATCGTGGTTCTAAAGTTTCAACAATTTTCCCCTCGATTAGTATTCTTTTAGTTAACAAAGGGATACCAATAGCTGAGCTCGGTAGCGTGGGCTTGTTACCCCTAGCAGAGGGGCACATTAAAATTCAAAAAAACAAAGGGATACCAATAAGTTGATTAAAAAGTAAATTTGACAAGGGGTTGAGGATTTCACTTTTCGGTGTCCACCCAATTGAAATGAATATTAATTAATTGCATTGAGATATTTTAAATTCATCCATTCCATGTTATATATCGTAATTTGAAAAGCTCATATCGTATCAAGCTGTAGTAAGTGGTATATTTATTATCTTATTTCTTCATAGATGGATTTTCTCTTCTTTAACTTTAAACTTCGTGGATTTTGAACTATATGATCTCAACAATCTGCTTGGCAATTCAACTGAAATTAAATTTGTATTTAGATGGTGTATCCTGTGAAAAAGAGGGGAGCCATTCATTCCCCATTGAGACTTATTTGCAGAATGCACAACAAGACGGAGAAAATATTGGCCCTGATTGTCCTTCCTCTATGGAGTGCATTGAACGTGTTGCATCCAGCTCAAATATTCCAGGTGTCCCAATGGCTATCAATCAATCTTCTACAGGTCCTGAATGTTATAAAGTACTGTCTGGAAGTGATCATTTACAACCAACCAAAGGAAGGAAGTTAACGGTCGAACGAGACCCTAGAAAGTATGTTCACCATCTTTTCTGGTTTTTTTCTTCAGATATCAAAGCTTCATTCACATGTAGTGATGTAGTCTTGGCTGGATTTAGTTTTGTATTGGTTGTTTATTTTCTTTGGTTGTTTTTGTTTTCCGTTTAACTATTACTTCTATATTAAAACCAATTTGACAATTTTAAACAAGTTTTATACACGTGAACATTAATGCATTAATGGTTGAACGAAATTTTAAAGGAGGGTCTAAATTTATTAAACTTATGAAAGTTTAGGGTTTTAATTGATACATTTATTAGTTTGGGTTCTTAAGTGATAAAACTTTGAAAGTTGTAGGGTATAAATTGATTTTTTTAGATAATATACTAAAGAATAGAACACAAATAGCTTTTTCTTTATAAAGCTCAATGAGGTTGCATAAAGAAGGTGTGTTTTTTTTTCCTTGGAAGATGTGTGTTTTTTGTGATGCTTGCCTTCATTTCATTGTTGGAAAATGCTTAGAGAAATATAATTTACCTGACAATATTTAGATTTCCATTAAATTAAATAGATGACAATACAAGTTTATACCTGCGTCTTTGTTGTGTCTAATATCTATGCCACAATTTTTAGGAAATGGTGTATTGGCATGTTCTTAACCAATTCCATGTTTGTGGTTTCCTAGCTTTACAGTCCGAACAAAACCCAAACTTCAAGTTCATCTTTTAATTCTAGAGCTGTCCATAAATTTTAATCAATTTTGAGTGTGCCAGTAAGTAAGGGTGGTCAATTTATTTTGTTATTTCAGCCGCATGCTCTTGCAGAAACGGCAGTTTTATCACTCTCACAGGGTTCAGGTATGAAGCTTGGTTTTACAATATTGAGGTCTTTCAAATTATTTAATTTACTTATGAAAAATGAATTATTTTTATTTTGGTTTTCGGTGTGAGGGATCTGTGAGGCCCCTGATTATACGTACATATAAACGTAGGAGTAAGAGGGGATTTTTGTCAAATGTTAGTGAGTGGAGGGAATCTGTTATCCATGGGGACCATGGGTGTTGGAGGGTTTATGTGGGGTTTTAGCAAGCAAGAGGGGGATGAGAATTTGCTGAGCAAGCTTGGCTTGTGGGAGAGGATCTCCAGCCCTTACAAAGTTCTGGTAGCTAGAGTTCCGTTTATCTTTCTTGTTGTTGATTGGCTGTAATTTCCTAGAACTTCATAAATAATACTATCAGAGCATTGCTCTGTTTATGGGTATCGGCTTTGTTGGGAAATCTTAATTGCAAGGAGGCCAGATTCCTAAAAGGATCCTGTGCTTTCGTACTTTGTTAAGCAGAAAGAATTTAAACATGCACTTTTGAAGTTTAAATTAATTCTTAGTTTTGTTTGGTTTAATCTGGTTCAATTTAGAGAGAACTGTGAGAAAAAAATGAAGTAAGCTATGATTAGGAAATTAATCCGGCCAATTTGTTAGGGTAAAAATGCCTGCTGGTTTGGATCATTGGTATTTTTATTTGTTTATTTTCAGTCCTGCTATTGTCGAATCATTCAACATTTAGTAGTTAAAACATATGTAAGATGCTTATATTAGATATAAATGGATTAATTTGTTCTTAGATAGTTTTAAACAAGTGGATTGGTGCTTAGTACATGAACTTTACAGGTTGCTATTCTGTTAATTAAAAATTCAAAGTTCTTGCTACACTTGCATCTAGCTTCCTACCATGTTATTTTCAATCCTTTTTTCCTGGAATGAAATCTGTTGCTTGCTCATCGCTATCTTCTGTTTTGATAATGAAGCCTATGGCTGTAGATAAAGTACTATCTGACAAAGATAGTGAGGACGAAGTAGATGATGACATTGCAGATTTTGAAGATCGAAGGGTATGGTTTTTGTTGAACTAGTAAATATTTGACTTGTTCCTACTTGCATTATTTTAGAAGGATTTTTTCTTAAGAATTTGAAGTGTTTTTTCAAACTAGCAATATGGAATATCTTGGTCTGGCAGGTGATTACAATCTTGTGTACCACTGGTTGGCCCTGTTAAATCCATTTTTTGGAATTCGTGCAAACTTAAAATACCAACTTGAACTGTTAATTTACAGATGCTCGATGATTTCGTGGATGTCACCAAAGATGAAAAGCGGCTTATGCATCTATGGAACTCCTTTGTTAGGAAGCAGAGGTTGTTCCTTGCCAACCTTATTTTTCTTAACAATTATTTTCATTACCTTATTTCCTCTATACTGTTTAATTCTACTTTAACATGGTACCAAACTGAGCTGCACCATGAATAATACTTTTCCTAGCAGTCCCATAGTTCCTATATAAAAAAAATTATATTCTCTGCTGTGTACCAGGGTGCTAGCTGATGGTCACGTGCCTTGGGCATGCGAAGCATTCTCAAAACTTCACGGGAAAGAGCTTATCTCATCTCCGCCTCTCTTTTGGTAATGTTCTTCAACATGTTGGCATATTTCCATGGCTTATTTTGATGTAGGCTTGCTTTGTGATGTTTGTTCATTATTAGTTGTGTTTTGTTTTTCCCGTTGGCTTGATGATATTATTCACAGTTGGATATTTTTGCACAAGGGCCTATCAATAAAGGCGATAACTGATTTAGGGCTCATTTTGAAGCTTTATAAAAGTTGACCTTTTTTGCTTAGCTGCACCATGATTGTTATCAGAGCTTGAAACAAGACATGATGACAGTAGGTGAAATCTCCTCGAGCAAGCTTCCAGAGGCTATGCTTGGGTTCAAACAAGACTTCCTGTTGAAGGAACTACCAAATTTTTTACCACATTGAAGGATCTGTGGAAGACATGCAGTAAGTTCTTTACGTCACTGGTAATTCTAGGAAAAAGAACATTTAAGATACAAGCCCCTGCTTGAATTGTACATTGGAATGAGAATGGAGATCAGTGTAATTGGAGGCAGTGTACAGAGAGAAGTCGATTTAAATTTGGACAGCAAAATTTCTAACATGACTGATTCTGACACTTGTTCGGCGAGCTCTGGAAGAGTGCTGAATAAGGAGAATGGTTCCAAGGACGAAGAATGACAACCAAGAACATCGAATCGTCCTATCATGGTCAGTTGAATTTTGAGGTCTCCCAATTCTTTCACTTCCAATCGGGCACGATGAGATCTTCTTACAATATTTTCAACGATGAAGAGTAATTTATGGATTTTGTACAAGACAATTGGAATAATCAAAGCATAGTTCTTCAAGATACTCTTACAAATTAGGTTCTTCCTGCTGGGTTTTCTTGATGTAGTGAAAAGCATAAAAATGGTAGTTCAAATGATAATAGACTTGATGAGTTCAAAAACTTTTGAAAACTTTTGATCACTTCAATATTTTTCCTTCTGGAATCTCAACTCAAGTTTAATCAGTAAACTTGTGGGTCTTTGAAAGCATAAAGCTTGAGATTTGTGTTTACCAAGTGACAAACACGTGAACGATTGGTCCTAAAATCATTTTATTGATTTTGCTGCCTTTTGGAAGTTTGATAAGGCTATGTTGGATGATTGACAAATTTCATAATCGAACTTCTTTCAGACCATATTATTGACGCTTGTTTTTTTCCTCTCTAGTTTGAATCGTTTGCAAATGCAACTAAGAACCTTTCCTTTACACAAGTGTTCAGTCTATCCTCTTTATGCTTGGAAGTGTGGCTGAAAGGATCCATTTTGATTCGGGTTTCAAATTCGACATTCTTTGACCAAAGAAAATATGATCCTGATTCATTTGGAGTCGATCTATATAATTGCGCATTTCTGGCTTCTGTTTGCCTAACTTCCTGTTGATATCACTGAAAATTTTGCAGGTGTTGGAGATTATTCATGATCAAGCTCTGGAATCATGGCCTTCTTGATGCCTCTACCATGAACAACTGTAATTTAACTCTTGAAGGATTCAAAGATGAGAGTTCGAATGCGACGAAAAATTGTAGAAGAGATGACGATTAGTGGCTACTTCGGTTTATATTATTGTTCTTCATTAACTGATCATTTATAGGTTGGAGTTACTTCATTTACATTCATTATTTATATGGGTTACCTTTCTTTCCTAACTTCTATTGAAGAAAGAAAGAACCTCTTGCTTCTAAATTTTTACCACTTTCATTAGATTAGAACTCTTATTCTCTTATATCTTTTTCTTTACTGAATGATCTATTCTATAATACAAGAGAATCTAAAACTAACTAGCTGTTATAGGTTTAGAAGCAAAATTAGAATAAACAAAATGTGGGAGTTTCATTTCATCCTTTAATTTTCATTGAACATTTTAATAAAACTTGGTAATAGAGTTTTTGTCTTAAATTGAAAGAGTTGGATATAATTGAAATATAAGGGCGTGCCTGTTTAGTGATGTACTGAAATCAGAAAACTGAAAAGAGATTGAATGAAAAATAAAGTTGTATTTTTGGATATATGTTTGCTAGAAGATTTAGAGACTAGATTACAAAAATAAACAACGGTTGAAAATTTATTTGATAATTTATATATAAAGCATAAAAATGGTCGTTACAAAACAAAATATTAAGTTGGATCTAAATCGTTATTAATTAATTGACGAACATAATTGATATTTTATTAAATCAGAGTAGTAATTACCTTTCTAGTCCCTCATGTTTGGAGTCTGGATAATTTGATTTTAGGTTTCAAAATTGGACAATTAAATCTCTACTGCTTATAAAGTTGAATTTTGGTACCTTCGCATTGTAAAATAATAATAAGAGAAATTACAATAGAATGCAAAAAAAAAATATTGCCCTCTTTCTCCAATCATATGTCGTCTATCGTCATCAGTCCATCTTGGAAATGATAAGGATTCATCGTTCTAGGTTTGAAATAATGAGAAATAGTGATGTAATCTAGAGGATAAAATGAGAGAAATCTTTAAGAATAAAGTCAAAGTCTTTACTATGAATAAAAAAAAGTAATCAATGTAAGAAGACAATTTCTCTATTATGGAGAATTAGAAAACAAACAATTAGGAAAAGAACTGTGACCAAATAGAGTAAGAATGCAACTAAAGTAGATTGAGAATAATAATAATAAAGAAAAAGAGAGAGAATAACACAATGATTTACAAATTAAAGTAAAAGTCATGGGCAAAGATATAAGAATTTCACTGTATAAAATAGAAGTTACAAACTCTTTTTTTCTAATAGAGTAATATTAATCTATCTTATAAAAAGAAACTTTATTTTTTTCTTTCACGCACTTTGCTATCATGTCGGAGATTGTGGGATGGTTTGGCAATCATGTGTCCCCTCCTATTTATAGTCTAAAGAACTTAGTCATTAAACAAATCCAATGGCTCCAAATTGTCTTTGATATATGTGGAGGATCTAATGACTCCAATTTATTCTTCATAGATGTGAAATATCTAAAGGCCACAAATTGGTCTTGCACAATGTGGAAGATCTAATAACCCAAAATTGTCTTCAAGAATCTTCTTGAATAATAAATAAACTTCTTGAAAAATCTTGATTATTTAACACAAACTAATCTTTAATCTTAATTAATCAAGAAAACTAATCTTAATCCAAATTAATTAAGGACACTTATCCTAATCCTAATTAATCAAGAAAACTAACCATAATCCTGATTGAGCAAGGATTTGACAGAGACATCTTCATTTACCATAATCATACTCTATCAAATGTCCCTGGCATTTTAGAATTTTTTATTCCATATATGAAATTGGTTCTATGTTGCAAATTTTACTTTATAATAAGTTTTCATTTGATATTATTGAAATTTATGTGTTAATGAACAATTTTGCACTATTTTTCATTGAGTCTTTTTTTGTGCAGATGACCTTTTCTCACGCACATTTATGTTTTTATGTCTTTTAATCCCCCCCCCCTCCTGAATGTATGATATTTTGTTGACGTCATAGGGAAATTTCCGCCTTCAAAGGCCCATCGTGGTCGGGTTGAACTTTCCAGCCCGACGGTGGAGCCTATCCCACCCGAACTTCACCTTTTAACGGTTGTTAGTAGGAATCATACTCGCGATAGGGATGATTAACCCAGCCCGACACATTTAGTAAAGCCCTATCCCGATTTCACAACTAGAGCCCAATGTTTAAATTTGTTCCCTGTAGATGCACCTTTTGCTCGCGATAGGGATACCCCACCAAACCCAATCAAACATGCAAATCCCTTACTCTATTTTAAGAAGAAAGCCCGAGTGCCACATGTTCACGATATAGATGTGCCACCCCACCTAGCCCGAGTGCCACCTGTAAAGCTCTACCTCGATTTTTTTTAAGAAAAAAAGAAAGTCCGATTCTAAAATTTTGGAGAAACCTGATTGAACATTGTTTGCGAATTTCGACCATGATAGAGGCAGATATTCTAAGAAGCTCTTCTTTTTCCACCCACATCTTCCAATTGTCTTCACCATCTCACACCTCTAGGTTAGTTGCTTGCCTCTTCAATTGTTAAATACAGATTTGTATGCACATCCATATGTTCATAGAACTAGGGCACAAATAGTTAGTTAATGGGACTGGGTATTCTCTTAATTGCGGATGTACGTTATATGTCGTTAATGAAATGTAGGTACATGACGTCGATTTTGAAATATAAGGTAGAAGATTACTTCCTTGCATAAATTACGAATCTGTCTCACATTCGGCCTACGAATGAAGTGATAGAACTATGAAGATTCGTAGTGGAAGCAAGAATTAGCTTAATTTTCAATTTTTTACAGAACACGAAAATTACATAATTCAAACAATATAAAGAGGAAAAATTTACAACATGCATAAAAACGGGGTGAAAGGGAGAAGAAATTCATACATACCCTTGGGAAAAGAAATTCATACATACCCTTGAAGATCACAAATCTTCACGAAATCCCCTTCTCCAAATTGATCACGATCAAGAACAAAATTCTGAGCACCACCACAAGTAAGACCTCTGTATTCTTTTTTGGGATGAGAATTTCTCATGGGTGTGTGGGCCCTGAGATTTTGGAAGAGGGAAGAAAAAGAATTTTTAAAGAGAAAAAGAGGATTCTAGAAAAAATTTCAGAGTGAGTTTTTCTTCTAAGGAAGAGTCTGTGTAGAAGATCATAAAACTGAAAGATCATGCTGCATGAAAAACCATACACATCCACGTTAATTGAGAGAATTAAGGGGAGAGAGTTAATTTGAAAATTTAAATTTATAATAAATTTAAATAATAATTATATATATATAATAACTAATTTATTATATGTATATATAACTATATATTATATCAAATATAACATATAACCTATAGTTTTTATATTGCATCAAATACAATATAACCTATAGTTTTTAATTCTCTCAATAATTTGTGGTGTTTAATATAAATCACATTTATACTAAATTTACTTATAGGAATCCAATCCATATAATTAATTATCATATTCAAATATTTATTTCCTTTCAAATAAACTTTATATTATTATGTATCAAATACATTATATTAATTATATCACATATATAATTAGTTTAATTAATAATTATATTAATTATTTCCTCAATTAATTTGAGCAATTCAAATTAATCCAAAATTGACTCTTAATAATCCCTGTTGAGCTACAAAGGGGGATCTATGGATCTACAGATTGAAACTCCAATGGTATTTAGATAATTAATTAAACTTTTTAATTAAATTAATCCACAATCGTTAATTACCAGTTATTTCACTAAAGACTGACAGTTGCACTCTTCACACTCTAGATATATTTTTGTGTCCATTAGATATGACCAATCAACAATGCATTGATCCTTCACAAATTGCTCATAAGTACAATTACGTCAAAATTATCATTTTACCCCTGTAGTTATATCTAACTTATTAAGTACCACTAATCCATCTAATGAACAATTAGTCATAATCCAACTATAACTATAATCCTCTCAGGCAAGGAGAGGGTGTGGCACCACATTGTTGAAGATCTGGAATCATCTCTTAAGGGAGCAATTTATCTACTCACCCTAACAACAGGGGTGAGCGAAGTCCTTCTTGTGTAGCTGCGTTCCTAGCTTCTCGATCAGATTAATCCCCAAAATGGTAGGCATATTGAGTTGGCGAATCTGACCACTCTCACTCATGTAGATCAAAGGACCATCCTTATAGACTCCTATAGTTACTCAAGATCAAGGTCAAGCTACATATAGTCATCCTAATGAAATGTAAGTCTTTTCTAATAACGTGTCATAAAGAGAGACTCAATATTTCGCGGTCCGATCTTATACAAACTCTTTGTATAAGATACTCTCGCTCACATGTCTCCATATGAATGATAAGAATCAGATCATTTGTAAAACATTACAATAATTGTAATAATTACAAAGTGAGTTATATTCGTATTATCACCAAGATAAGGTACCCAACCTTATCCATCTACTACAGACCGTTTAGGTTATTATTTAAACAGGATCCACCTATATGTCACCACATACATGTTTAAACTACATCGAATAATCTTGGATCTTAGTTTATTGGTTTTGGATTAATGCAACTAAATATCAAATAAAATAATACTTATTTTATTAATATATAATCTGTTTGTACAAATAAAATTTACAAACTACAAGACCATGACATTTAGGGTATCAACTCCACAAATCTCCCACTTGTCCTAAAGTTAGTGGAGTGTACAAATACAAAGTAAAGAAGCTAAGTACATTACACAAAACAAAACTAGGGCATACATTATGCACCTAATAATTCCTCCCACTTGTCCTAGACTAGATGATACATGCCTCGTAAACCCAGACTCTCAAGGTGACCCTCAAACACTTTAGTCGTGAGAGTCTTTGTAAATGGCAATAACATTGTGCTCCAAAGTGATCTTCGTGATGATCACGTCCCCTGGATGCACAATCTTCTGGATAAGATGTTATTTATGCTTTATATGCTTCCCACGTTTGTGACTTCTAGGCTCCCTAGAAATCGCCAAAACATCATATTATCACAATAAAGAGTGATGAGCTTTGATGTGTTTGGAACAACTTTCAGATCAATAAATAATTTTTTTTTTTTAAAAAAAAAAAAACTTCCTAAGTCATACAACTTCCTTGGTAGCTTCACAAGCAGCTACGTACTTTGTCTCCATGGTAAAGTCAACTATACAACCTTGCTTAGTGCTTCTCTAGACCACGTATGTTAAGAGTGAACACTGATCATGGAATGGATTTCCTAAAAACCCTATCAATCTGGAAATCAGAGTCGGTGTATCATGTAAGGATCAATTCCTTAGACCCATACACAGGCATGTAGTCCTTCGTTCTTTGATGATACTTGAGGATGGTTTTAACAGTTGTTTAGTGATCTAATCCTATTGACTATTTCTATTGCATAGCAAATGTCAGGTCTAGTACATAACATTGCATACATTAGGCTGCCACACAGTCGATGCATAGGGGATCCGTCTTATTTTCTCAAGCTCTTGAAGTGTCTTAGGACACTGTTCCTTAGACAGAATAGTTCCATGCATGAAAGGTAAATAAACCTCTCTTTGAATTCTGCACGAATATTTAACAAGCATCTTCTCAATGTATGGTGCCTGAGACAAGGCTAACATTTTGTTCTTACGATCCCTTAAGATCTAGATCCCTAGAACAAACTTCGTTTCTCCCTAATATTTTATTAGGAATTAGACGGCTAACCATTGTTTAACATCAGTCAATAGACCTACATCATTCTCATGAGTAGGATATCATCCACGTACAACATTAGGAGAGCTACTGAACTGTTACTGATTTTCTTGTAAATACAAGGCTCATCAATATTATAATGAAATCATAAGATTTAATCGCAGTATCAAACCTTATATTCCAAGATCGAGATACTTGCTTCAATCCATAAATGGACCGGTTAAGCTTGCAAACCATTTGCTCTTGATCTTGGGAGATGAATTTCTCTAGTTGTTGTATAAAGATGGTCTCTTCAAGATTACCATTCAGAAAGTCAGTCTTGACGTCCATTTACCAAATCTCATAGTCATAATATGCGATAACGGATGGGAGTATCCAGATAGACTTTAACATGGTAGCAGATGAGAAAGTTTCTTCATTGTCCACTTCCTCAACCTAGGTATAACCCTTTGCCACACGTCTAGCCTTAAAGTTTTGCACCTTATCATCTGCACCCATTTTCCTCTTGTAAATCCACTTGTAACCTATAGGTTTGACCCCATCAGGTTGATCTACAAGATCCCAGACTGAATTAAAGTACATCAACTCCATTTCGATATTCATAGCTTTGATCTATTCATCTTTGTCCACATCTTCCATTGACTTTTTATAGGACAATGAATCCTCAAAGTCACCATCTTATATGACGGTTAGAGTTTCTGTTAAACCTATATAACGAATAAGTGGGTTCATAACCCTCTCTCGATAGCGAGGTTTCCTCAACCATTGAGGTGGATGTGTTCGACTAAATGAACTTACATTAACAACTCTTGTCGATGTACTAGCTTCAACAACTCTTGTTGAAGTTTTAGTAGTTTCGTTGGAAAGCTTGCTTAACACAATTTTACTGTGGGGCTTATGCTCCCTAAAGTGGTCCTCTTCTAAAAAGGTAGCATTTGTCAACACAAATACTTCGTTATCTTTAGGATCGTAGAAGTAACCACCCCTCATTTCCTTGGGATAGCCTACAAATAAGCATAATTTTGAGCGGGGTTTTAATTTCTTATGATTTGCTTCAAGCACATGTGCTGGGCAACCCCGGATCCTGAAGTATCGTAAACTACCTTTATGATCATTCCATAATTCCAAAGGTGTTTCAAAAACACTCTTGGACGGAACACAGTTCAAAATGTAAACTATAGTCTATACTGCATAATACCAAAACGAATCAGGTAAATGAGCATAACTCATCATAGATCAAACCATGTCCAAAAAGGTTCTATTTCTACTTTATGATACACCATTCTATTATGGTGTACCAGGTGCTGAGAATTGGGATACAATTCCATGTTCTATTAAACAGTCCTGGAATTTTAAATCTATATATTCTCTACCTCGATCAGCTTAAAGTGTCTTAATGGTTTTACCTAATGAATTCTCAACTTCAGCCTTGTACTTTTTGAACTTTTCAAGGGTTTCAGACTTATATTACATTAGGTATAAATACCTATATCTAAAATAATCATCTATAAAAGAGATGAAATATTCAAACTTTCCTCTTGCCTTAATATTCATAGGACCACAAAGGTCCAAATGTACAATATCTAAGGGTTCTTTGGCTCTATGACCTTTTCCAGTAAAAGATTTTTTAGTCATTTTGCCTTCAAAGCATGACTTTAATTCCTGGTAAAGAGTCTTCTTCTAACTTGCTTAGAAGTCATCTCTTAACTAATCTCTCAATCCTATTGAAATTTATGTGACCCAATCTTAGGTGCCAAAGATGAGCATTTTCTTTAGGAGAAATATTTTGTTTTTTTATTTTGAGTTGTCGCAATTATGAACATTTCAGTATTTAGCAATGTTTTAGATTCTAATGGTCTTATCACATACAAACTACTCTCTAGGTTTGTAGAACAAATATCCACACCATTCCTATAAACAAACGCTTTATTTACAAGAAAATTTACAGAGTTATGTTATAGCAAAGCTTTAACGGAAATAAAGTTTTGTTCAATATCTAAAACCACACATACATTATCTAATAATAAATATGATTTCTGAAAGAGAAGTTTGACGCCTTCCATTACCACTTCTGAGATGACATGCCTTGTTCCAACCCACATCCTCATCTCGCCAGTCCTGAACTGCTGCCAAGAACTAATTCCCTGAAAAGAAGAACAAACATGATTAATGGTACCTTAATCAATTATCCAGGCAGAATCATCATTCTCCACTAAGCAGGCTTTCATAACTAATAAATCATGTTTACCTTGTTTAGTTGTCTTCTTCTCTGCCAAATACTTGGGACAATTTCATTTCTAGTGTCCTTCCTGGTTGCAATAAAAGCAAATACTTTTGGTAACCTTGGCCTTTTTGCCCCTTTGAGTTGCAGCAGGGTTAGTTTTATTCTCCTTACCTCCTTTCTTCTTCTTCTACTTTTTAGTGTTGAAAGAATAAGATACAGACTTCGTTCCCAAGGTCAAACCTCTGTGGAACTTCTTTGAGGAAGTGGCAACATTTGCCTCTCCCTTTCCTTGACTTTCATCAAGGATTGGTGAGTCTATAATTCATTAAGAAGGGTGATCAGGTTGTATTCTAGCTTGTCTATAACAGTGTTACTACGAAATTGAAGGAAGCTCTCAAATAGAGTTTCCAAAATAAAGCTATCTTGACTGGCCTCACCGATGACAGACCTGTTTATTTTAGCAACATTAAAATGAACCATCATGTTGAAAACATGTTCTTTCACAAAGGACCCCTCTTACATGTGTGCATTGAAAATGAACTTTAGAGTGTCATGTCTATGTTGTTTGGATGGTTATCCATACATCTCTTTGGTGAGTCTATGATCTCGCATGTAGTGACCATGGGTTCATGATTTTTAACCAATACTTCAGATAAGCTGGCCAGTATGTACACTCGAGCCTTTTCGTTTTCCTTGACCCATCTTTCATATGCATCCTGAACATTTTGAGATGCTCTCGCATTAGGTATTTGGGGACATTCATCAACAAGGATAAATCTTAGGCCATCGATAATAAGCACAGTGTTTATTGTGTTTTCCAACTCGTGTAATTGTCGCCAGTTAATTTATTAGCACTTAGAAGGTTTATTGTAGCGCTAGTCATTTTCGAAGATTGTTGAAACCATACAAATTATTTATATTAGCTATTGAGGCATTACCCAATTGAATCCAATCAAATTTTAGCAAAATTTTAATGAACCCCATGTAATATCCAATTTTACAATGATGTTTCAATGAGTCAGGATAAAAGCCACGGTATGGTGATCAGTTACCTCTTCACTGGATTGAGACAATCTCAATTAATCATTACATCAGAATAACTTTTATTTCTATAAAAATTAATCAGCATTGTTCGATCAAGAAACCATTAACTTTCTTAACAGTTTCTTGTATGTGTAACCTTTCATTTTATATTCTAGAGTTTCGCCTCAATAAACCAATCGTAGGTAAAAATCGATTGAAGCAAAAACTAAAGTAATCCTATCCATTTCTGGAGTTTGTGTAAAATTTCATGCAAATGTCTTTCGTAGGGGGACATAAATAAAGGTACCTCAAGGCCGAACATGAAACTTTACAACAAACCAATGAAGGAGACTGCAGGATGTGTTGGCACACGCCCCTCTCTCATTTACTATAAACACTCTCTCCATTCACCTTGGTATTGACCTATGCAAAAATTATATCTTGAATAGAGTTTGAAATGTTCAAATTCACTTGGGAAAATAGTATAATGTATAATGATACATTATAATATAAAGTTTATATTTTAATTAAACTTTATAATATAAACTTAATTTTAGACATGATTCAAAATTAATTTATGAGAGAATTAGATATTTGAAGGAGTTTAAATATTAATTTAATATGAATTGGGTTCATACTAAAACTATAGGTTAAAATTATTGTGTATTAGATGCACATTAAATCTATAGGTTATGAGAGAAATACAATTTAATGTGATTCACATGTAGGTTAAATTAAATATGTGATAATTAATTAATTAGAAGATTAATTAATTTTTATTTTATTTTATTTTATCAATTAAACTAAAACTATAGGTTATGTGAGAAATGTTCATTTAAATATGATTAAAATAAAATTATCAATTAAATTAGATTTAATTCCTTATTAATTTATTTATAATTAATTAAATAAATTAAATTTTTGGTTTTATTAAATCAAATAACTCTCACGTAGGGGAGTTATCTAAAACATGGGATAGCTCCACGTTTCCCCTATCTCTTTCCATTGGTTGAAATACCTGCAAAAGAATGAAGGACAGAAGTTTTTCAAGAACGAAACTTTATAGAAGAGTTCTATGATAAAAAAAATAAAAATAAAAAAATCTCTTTTGCTTTTCCCTAATTTTGAGATTGGTTCCCACATACCAATACCAAAATTCTCATAGATTAGGGAGGTTTCCCAATTGGCGGTGTTCGTGAAATCCATCCCAAATGAGAATTGGCGTTCTTCCATTCGAGTCATCAACAAAAGTAAGGATTCTTTTCTTTTCTCTGTAGGATTGAACTCCTATTTTTTAGTGCATGTTTAACCTAATTTTACAGTATGCTGAAATTCTAGATTTTCCCTTTTCTATTATATAATTTTCTCGGTGTATTGGTATTTCAAATTTCTCAATTGATTTCGAGTAGGTCTTGATCTATCCACTGCATTTATCCCTACAATTGGTATCAGAGCCAACTCGTATAATTAATTTAGAAATTTCAAAATTTGTACTGGTTTGGTGGTTTGAATTGCATTCTGAATGTGGTTTGCAAATGAATTTTTACGATAATTTTGGCCTTAAATTTACATGTTTAATTTGATCATTTTGTAAAGGCCCTTGCATTTTTGGGCATATTATCATTAAATTGAATATTTTATAAGTCTATGTCTAGAATAAAAACTATTTACAGTGAAGATCGAGACCAATTTAGGCAAAAATGGATGAACAGATCGCAGAAATACCCAAAATCTGCTTCTAGACGCTGTTGCATTTTTTGTGAGGGTTAGGGTTTGCCTTGTGCGCAGTTCAGCTGTGATTCAGGGTGGTCCAATCCGGTTCGGCTGGTTCAAGGTGGTTTGGTCCGGTTTTATGCTAGATTGGCTTGGTTCGTGGTTTTGGGGTCTGGTTCGGGTTGGTCTGGTCAAGTTTTGGAGCTGGCATAAGCTGTTTTTAAGATAAAATTTGCAAAATTATTGTATTTATTGTTTTATTTTATCCTATGGGTCAAATTACTGGTTCATTTTCTATTTAAATGCTTTATAGATGTCATTTAGATAAATTCCACCATAGGTTAAACATATTCATGCATATTGATATATTATAAGGGTTAATGTTGGGGTTGAAGCCCTAAAGTCTTGTGTCCTGTAGCTTGTAAACAGTTTGTACGAACGCTTGTGATGTATAATATATGATTTTTACTCCACTTCTTGATTTTGCTCATATGAATGTTTTATTTGCTTTACCACAAACTAATAAACTAAAATCTCTAGTTGTCTTTATGTAACTTAAGCATGTATGTGGTGACATACAAGTGGATCGTGTCTTAAGTGATAACTAAATAATGAACTGTAGTATATGGATATAGGAGGGAAACCTTATCCTGGTAACGCTACGGATGCAGCCCGCTTTGTGGAATAGTTACAAGTATTGTGACTTGTCACGGATGGTTTGATCCTAATATTCGTGTAAGGGATATGCGAGCGGGAGCATCCTATACAAAGAGTTTGTATAAGACCTGACTACGAAGTGTTAATGTCTCGTTATATAGGACCGTTCATGACAAAGACTTCACTTCACTGGATGGCCAGTAACATGACCTCAATCCTGAGTGAGTTGGGAACTCCTGCCATTAAGGGCGGTCCTTTGATTTGCATGGGTGCGAGTGGCCAGGCCGCCGACTCAAACCTACCACTTTGGGGATTTGTTTGATTTGGGAGCTAAGAACTCAGCTACACAAGATGGAATTCACTCCTTCCCAGAAGTAGAGGTAAGTAGATAAATAGCTCTCTTAAGGGCTGATTCCAGGGCTTGAATGATATGGCGCCACACACCTTCTAATGACTCGAGAGGTGTTCACACATAGTTGGAATATGTTGTATTGTTCATTAGAGGGATCAGTGGTACTAAGGAGTGAGATGTAACTATAGGGAAAAAAGGGTAAATTAGCCCAACTGTACTTACGAGCATCTGTGAAGGGTTATCGTACTCATGATTGGTTATATTCGATGGATATAGAAATATATATGTGATAAGACGAGTTCAGTTGTCGGTCTTTAGTGGAATGTCTGACAATTAACGGATGGTGGATCTTGTGTCTAAAGAGTTTAGAAAGCTATTCACATGTCGTTGGTGCTTTGAGCCATAGGTCCATAAGGTCCCCTTGGTAGCTTGGATACAAGTTGAGAATCAGTTTTTGGGTCAGTTTGAAATGTTCAAATTGATAAGAGGGAGTTCGATTATATATGATATAATTGAACTGGTTGATTCTATATGATATGATTGACTAAATGTATGAGATACATTATTTGGAGAAAATTGGATATAAATATGATTTATATCAAGTTGAGGAGAAAAAACTATAGTTGATATATGATATCAAATTTTAGGTTAAGAATATAATATGATTGTATTCATTATTTTATTAATTGGGCAGTTATGAGATAATTGACCGAAGTTTTCTCCGAATTCGTGCGATAGTGAGAGGTCCATTTCAGTTATAGTAACTTAAGAATAAAATGAAAATCGTTTTCATTTTTCAAAAGACACACTAAATTGCTCACGGTGTGAAAGTCTTGTATCGCTTAGTGTTGAGAGCCTATACGATAATGCCCGCCTACTAAACGATCGCACACCCGCATTTCCTAAACGACCGCTTACCTTTACTAGACGATCGCTTAATGCATGAGCATAACTAAATGATCGCACAGTAATTACTACACGATCGTGTACCTGTCTCTTATACACATCTAGATGTGTATAAGAGACAGCCGTTGCTTGTTGTTTGTGTGTTATTGTTCGTGTAGACGACCGTGGTGTTGCTGGGCGATTGCTTGCTGGATGAGAAAGAGTGAGAGGAGTTCGTTCACGGTGAGACCTGTCTCTTATACACATCTAGATGTGTATAAGAGACAGCCGTTGCTTGTTGTTTGTGTGTTATTGTTCGTGTAGACGACCGTGGTGTTGCTGGGCGATTGTTCGACAAGAAAGAGCGAAAGAAGTTCGTTCACGGTGAGACCGAGATTTCTAAAGAAAGTCTTGAACTGGTAAGTCCTCGATCTCTTGTATGTTATCTTTTAAAACATGCCAGTAATTAGTGTTTTCAATACATATTTGTATGTTTGAATGTATATGTGGAAAGTTTGTCACAATGAATAGGAAAGATCCGCTTCCGCTCATAGGTATTCTAGTATAAGAGTTCCTTCAATAATGTATGACATTAATGTATTATATATATAATTTCATGTGTTATTTAATATTTTTTTATATGTTAAATATATGAAATAAGCAGGATGCATAACATTACTTAGGTAAATACAAAGGATTATATTTATTAATGTTTTGTGTATGATTTTCATGAATTGTTTAATATAAGTGTTATATTAATAAAATTGAAAATCAATTTGCATTGAGCATGTTGAAGGAAATCAGATATGAGATTTCTATGAGCAGCGGAAGTAAGATTATTCCAAATCACAATAATGAATGAACATAACATTTACAGCCGACTTCAAACAAACGGTTATAAAATTCATACAAAAATTACAACATGAAAACTCAAATGAACAAAGAGATAAACTCTACTAACATTTAAAGATGCGTCTCCACACTCCATTGCGCATGACCGCTCGAACAACAGCAACCTCGAATGCTCAATCTACATGAACGCAACATAGCACGACCTCTTCGCACTCGTCCTCAATGATCGCCTTAGCAACAAACTCCTCAGCAACACGAACGGTCTCCACAAAACCTCGATGGTGTCGAGTTGAGTCTGACAACAAGGCTACCTTCGTATTTTTGGTGTAAGAATACAAAGGGTGGGCTCTGTTCGGACTTGGTATGAGGCAGACGAAGGAGGAAACACCGATCGCGTACATGACTGGGCAAGTGGGAGATGGCGGAGATCTATTAATGACATGCAGAAATGTATGTCATCTTAGGTCTTTTACTTAGAATTATGAAGGTTGTTAGGCAGAATATGCGTCGATCATGATAGGAATTCACAAGAACTTGTGTCGATCAGCATATCGAATCTTAGCTAACCCATTATTTTGTGTTAAATATGCGTTCAATGTTATATTTTTGTAGCCAATACAGGAAATGAACGCAAACACGGAGACCTCTAATTAACTTCACAACCTTACTTAATTGATTGCTCGAGGTGAGATTCATCTAGATTAGAAAGAGAATGCTTATTAATTGAAACCTCTAATTAACTTCACAACCTTACTTAATCTTTGCTTCTTGGTGATTAACTACCTAACAATTACAAATTAGGCTAAATGAAAACAATCAATCAAACCAACACGACTAATTTGTCAAATATTTCCATGAAAGAAAGATTGAAAAATAGATGCAAGATGAAATCTTTATAATATCAGTAAATCTTAGCAAAATTACAAACCAAGGTCTCAAGAATGCTAAAGGAATGGAAATGAACTAAAAGATCCAAGCTAAGTTCTTACCTCTTAGCCCTTAATCATCCTCAAAATTAAGTTATTGGGGTTAATGTTGACAAAATTTGAATAAAACTAATGTTTACAGTGGAGAGGAGAAGAATATAAGTGCAGAAAGTAGAAAAACGGCGTGATCCTTTTTAAATTGGGCAAATAAAAGGTTTTATAGTAGGCTCGTGGTGTAGCTACGCTCAATCGTGCATAACTATATTGGTCTTCTAGTTGTCGCAACATAGGACTTCAGTGTAGCAATGTTGAGGCCTTATGCTCTCATGCGCATGTCGTGCATCTCCGTCAAAGTTTGGAGCGTAACTACACTCGAGCGTCGCTACGCTCCAGTGCCTATCCCAAAAGCGAGGCTATTTCCTTTGAGTGAAATGCTACATTTCACCTAGCGTAGCTATGCTCCCCTGCTTCTCCCAAAAGTGAGGCTACTGAGCATAACGCTATGCTCTATAGAATGTAGCTACACTTCTTTTAGGGGCAGTTTCATAAACTCTTAGCCTTCTTCCTCCCTAAGTGCATTTTAGCTCCAAACTTGGTCGTTTTATCATCTTTTCCCACCGAACGTCTCACTCTACCTCTTATGCACCCGAGACCTAGAATATCAACAATTAAGCTCATTAAATAGACTAACGACTCGGGATTAAGAGGAGAGAGATAACACATTTTTTGTGCTATTAGGGATCACATCGTTTTTCATCTTATAGACCTATTTTCTTTTTTTCTCCACCGTGAACACTAGTTTTTAGCCATTTTTATCATCTTAAAGCTTGATTCTTGTATTTTGAGGATGATTAGAGGCTAAGTATCTCTTCTAGCTTGGGTTTAATAGTTTTTCCCTTTTTTACATTATTTGTGAGACTTGTTCTTCATTTGCATTGTTCAAACTCTCTTGTATAAGGACTTCTACTCTGAATCTTCTGATTATGAATGATATTTTCATGTATTGATTGACAACTAATGCTTGTTGATGTTATTCCATGCTTAGATTTATCCTTGATTAAGGTAATCAATCATAGGAAGCAAAAGATTAAATTAACTTGCTTAATTGTGAAGTCGACCACTCTAAGTATTGCTTTAATCAATATTGAGATAGAATTCATATCGAATGGGTTAATTAAACGATGGAAATTAATTCATTCATCCTAACAATTCCCCTAAAACTTAATGTGATTAGTCAATTTGTCTAGAGCTGATTTGTTTTCTATGTATTTTGATTAATTAGGTAATTAAGACGGTTAATTAGGATTCTAATTAATTTGGCTAGGCTTAAGCAAATCATGTTTGATCTGGAGTTCAATGAGCAATTAATCTAATTGGGAAAACATCATGAGATCGAACCTGAGCTAGATCTATCCAATATTGAATTCCACAAAATATATCTCTCTCTTTATTATTCTCATTTTATTTCCATGAAAATTTACTTTCAACTGCAACAATTCCAAACAAAAAACCTCCTTTTCGGTTACTATGTACTATAAGCTTTTTTATTAAGAAATCGTTGTGACTTCCTGCAGATTCGACTCCGAACTTCACTTTACTGCCCATTTTAGAGTAAGGCACGAAATTTTATTTTATTCCAATAGGAAGGATTTACAATACCCATTTCGCGACAATCAAACTGGCATCGTTGTTGGGGAGCCAATAGATTTCTTTATTAAAGGCATATAGTTTCTTACTTGCTAATCTTTTTTCCTCTATTGGTGCATGACTGACTCTCCTGAGGGATCCAAATTGTTATACTTTGTAGAGATATATCAAGAGGAGATGAGAATTAGAAGAGAATAAGTTGGGCAGAAAAATCATTTTCATGTAGAAGACACGTCAAACAAAAAGTCCAAAGAAGAAAAACCACCAATGGTTGAACAAGAGAAGACGCCTAGAGAGCTTGCTGCTCCTGACACTATGCAACAATCGTTATGCATCACATACCCCGAGGCGACAAGTACGTTTGAATAAAAATCTAGGTTGATTCACTTACTTCCTTCTTTCTCTAGCGTTGTAGGTGAGGACCCACATAGACATCTTAAGGAGTTCCACCTGACCCAAAAGAAAATGAACATGAGAGCATTTCCTTTTTCATTGATTATTTAATTTAATTTAATTAATTGAATTAAAACTATAGGTTATGTGAGAGATGCTCATTTAAATATGATTTAAATGAAATTATTAATTAAATTATATTTAATTAATTATTAATTATTTTAAATTAATCAACTAAATTAATTATTTGATTTTATTTAATCAAATAAATAACTCCTACGTAGGGGGTTATTAGAAATGTGAGATAGCTCCAATGTTTTCCTCTCTCTCCATTGGTTGATAAAACCTGCAAAAAGAAAAAAAAAACACGATTTTTTTTTAACACTAAAGGGTTATGGAAAAAGAAAAGCTCTTTAAAAAATTCTCTCTGTTTTTTCCAATTTTGAGATTGGTTCCCATAAACCAAATGTTGTAAATTCTCAGAGAATAGGGAGTTTCTCAATTGGTGGTGTTCATAAATTCATCATAAAGGGGAATTAGTGTTTTTCATTCGAGTCATCGACAAAAGTAAGTATTTTTTTTTTTCTTTTCTCTATAGGATTAAATTTTTAACTTTTAAAGTATGTTTAACCTAAATTTTATAGTAGGTTAAGATTTTTAGGTCTTTGTGTTATTCTATACCTTTTTCCAGTGTACTGACATTTTGAAATCTAAAATAATTACGAGTTGGGTCTTGATTTTTTCTACTGCGTTAGGGTTTTTATCCGTACAATGTACATATCACTTGAAGAACAATCTAACGACACACTTCAAGGACAGTGTGATCCTCACGATTTTCTATGATGCGACAAGAGCGTTCAGAGGATCAGAATTCCATATATATTGGGAAGAATTACATGAACTCAAGGATGGGGCTTTTACACGCTATCTTGAGAACGTTGGTTTGAAGCTTGGAGTCGGGTTCATCAGCATACGAAATGATACGACAACATGACAAGAAAGGGTGCGGAGTGCTTCAATTCCATCACATCTGAAGCGTGAAAGATGCCAATTATATCATTGCTTAAACGAGAGAAATTATAGCATTGGTTCTTCAAACAGAGAAGCGAATGGTTCACCTGTACATATCTATATCCGAATTATGCGAAAACTCGTGTGGTTGAGGAGTTCGAGAAAGGTATATGGTACCACGTAAGCCTAATCAACTGTCTTATATTCATCGTGAAGGATGGTCACTAGGATGGGATTGTCGACATACACCTCCGTAAGCGCACATGCAAAGAGTCCGACTATTTCGAAATTCCATGCTCTCATGCGATAGTCGCTCAAGATTAAGAAATATTAACCCATATACGCTTTGCAATAAAGCATATAACGTGGAGTCTAGGGGTGTATACAGGTTGGGTTAGGTTTTAGACCAACCCGAAATTTCGGATTGGTCAGATTGGCTACCCAAGTAACCCAAATAGGGTACCCAACCCAACCCTTAAAATTTGGGTTGGGTTGTCGGGTTGTGTTTTTTTTCCTCCTTGTTTTTGGTAGATTAAGAAACCTTACAACTACCCAATCATTATAAAAATATTAATTCAAGATAAATATAAATGCAAAATAGTCTTTAAACATTAATTGGCATATCCATAATCCATAGTCACAAACATATCCGTGAATCAAATTTCTAAAACATAAAGTACAATATATCCATATTTGTGAAACCACATATCCATGAATCCATAGTTAGCCACAAATATAAAGTACAAAATTAATAGAATACAATACATAACCACATAAGTTCTCCATAGAATTACATAATGACAACCAACGACTAAACTATGAACCAAACTTCTAAATCCACAATTAGTAGCATCCCGAGCATTCGACTCAGTCCTTAAAATTTAAAAACATTCTAAGTTAGTTCAAATAAAATAAACCAACAATAAAGAATAAAACAGATATATCATATAAGTATTCAACTTACGATGAAACTTATCTATCCATAGAGTTTCATTTTTGTGTTGTGATGGAGGGTTGGATATTATCTAGAAAAATAATATAGAGGTATATAATGCCATATAAATTGCAACAAGTGAATAACAATTAAGTTGGAGGTACCATTTACCACTCTCAATTTGTTCACAAATCTCCATTTCTTCAAGTTGTGGAGGAAGATCTAATAAAAATGTTTTGCCATGGATCCAATTTTGTGTACAAATCAAAGTTTCCACTGTTTTAGGTGATAATGAACTTCTAAAGAATCAAGAATCCTCCTCCTGTACTAAATGTTGATTCAGAAGCCATGAGACATTGGAACGACAAAAACATCTTGAACAATTTTTGATAAAACTCAGTATTTATAGCCATTTAGTTTCCACCAACTCAAATCATTAAAATGATCACTAAGCTCTTCACAAAGGCAAATATCAATCCACATCATTCCTCAATTCTAAAGTATGTTTTTCTTCTTTTCTTCTCTTGTATCGTGATAATACAAGACCCCTCAGGTCAGTCTCAACAATAATTCTCGAACTCAATAGTCTTGAACTATCACTTGATTCAACTTGTTCATAAACACAATTTTAGACACTCAAATCATCACCAAAGCCATCAACTTGTGATTTGTAAAAATTATACAAACACGTCAAATAAGCTTCAATCCCATCTGCAAGAGCTTTAATCATAGCATCATCATAAACACTTTCAAAGCAAAAGCATATATAATCCAATTTGTAGCGAGGATCAAGCACCACAACTAGAAATACAAGCTTATTAATTTTTTCAAATGAACCCCAATGTTTGTCATACTTTGCCTTCATATTTACAACCATAGTACGTAAAATAGAGTTATATTCTTTGCTCCAACAAATTAAAAGCTCATTAATACCCCACATCTCATGAAAGTAAGAATCTGCAGTCACATATAAAGAACCACTTATCTTCATAGAGACATCATATAATACCTTAAAAAATATGACAAACACGTCAATATTTTTCCAATCGGAATTACTTGGTGGCCCTACCCTCTTCTTTCCATGATTATCTTCAACAAAATAGTCCTGATAATCCAGCTCCTCTTCCTCTAATATTTGAAAAGCTTTCTCGAATTTGAGTGCATGCTCAAGCAAGATAAGTAGAGTTCCATCTTGTTGCCACATTCAAACAAACAAGAGCTTTGCATTCTATTTTCTCTTGCTCCACACAAGCTTTAAACTTTATCAATCTCTTAGGAGAGGATCTTACATATCTTACAGCATTACAAACACTAGCGATGGAATCATGCATTTCTTTCAATCCATCATTCACAACCAAGTTAATTATGTAAGCACAACATCTCATGTGTAACGATTCACCTTCCAAGCTAGGGTTTTCCAACTTCTAAGCCTTTTATTAACATACAAAATAGCCCCATCGTTTTAATTTGCATTATCAACAGTTATGGAAAAGACTTTATCAACCCCCAATTCTAACAAACAACACTCAATGACCTTGCCAATTGTCTCACCCTTATGGTTAGCAACTTGACAAAAGTTCAAATTTTTTTATGCAAAACCCATTCTAAATCAATGAAGTGTGCAATGAATACCATGTAGTTAACATTTTGCAATGAAGTCCATGTGTCAATTGTAAGACAGACTATTTGAGAATTACTAAATAAAAATGATTTCAACTTCTTTTTTTCCTCAAGATAAAGTTGATAGATGTCTCTAGCAATTGTTACTCTTGAAGGAGAGTCAAACTTAGGAAAAGACACAATGCAAAAATGTTTAAAACCCTCATTCTCTATAAATTTGAATGGTAATTCATCAACAATTAATATCTTAGCACACACTTTTCTACATGCTTGTTGACTAAAAAATGTAGTCACAAAATTACTACCACATTTTCCATCATTAGAAGGTTGAATGGTAAAAAACTTTGTCCTTTTTCTTCCTCCTTTTATGGATACTTCTTATACTGATTTTTTAAAGTGTTCCATAATGTGCTAGTCCCACAATAAGTAGTAATGCAACAATACTCTTTACCATAATAATTGTACGTGCACCTAGTACTATTTTTTTTCCAACTTTGTGAAGTGATCCCATACAGTGAAGGTTATCTTAGTAGATCTAGGTCTCTTCTTAGTAGGTAGTGGTGGTTTACTTGAATTCCCAATTTCAATTGTGTTACGACATGAGGAAGAGCAGGACTAGAGCTAGGACTAGGACTAGTTTGGCTAAGATGTCCACTACTGTTGTCCATAATCTATAAAAATCGAGAAACTATAGTCAAAGACTCAAAACAGAACAATCATCAAGCAAAAAAAAATAATAAAAAAAAAAAAAAATCTAAGACCATTTGTAATTATTCAGTGTATACATTCAATAAACAAAGCAAGCAGACAAATCTAAAACAACCACCAACACAAGTACTAAAAAAATCCACCAGCAGTCCAACAAAAAAATAAACAAAGCACACAAATACATTTTTACAAATCTTGAAACCTTGGAAATCTGAAATTTAGGAAGCAAGAAGTCGAAATGTGAAATTTAAAAACAAAATGGCAAAGCTTAGAGATGAATCAGAGAAAAAAAAAGTGGAGATAACGGAGATGAATGGTACAACGGCAACGAAGATGAACGGTACAGCAGCGACGGTACGAGTACGACGAAAAGAATGTATGATAGCGACGGTCACAAAGACAAAGAAAAACGGTCGAATTGGTACGACAGAGATGGTAAGAACGGTTGAATTGGTACGACAAGAACGATACGACAATGATGGAGGTTGAGTCGTTGAGGGGCTGACTGTTGAGGATTAAAGAAGAGATTGAAGTTTGAAGGTCTTGGACGTGAAGTAGAAGAGAAGTGGAGAAGAAGAAACCCTAAGAGTTAATATATATATATATATATATTTAATATTTAATATTAATATTAGAAATTCGGGTTGGGTTGGGTCAACCCGAAATTTTCAAAATCCCAACCTGAGACCTAACCTAACCTAAAAAATTCAATAATTAATAATAATAATAATAATAATAATAACCCAACCCAACTCAAAATTTAAACTAACCCAACCCAACCTTTCTAATTTGGGTTGAGTAGTTCGGGTTGTTCAGGTTGTCAGGTCATTTGAACACCCATGCCCCATCACATCCTACGTAGAACCAATATTCTTGATGGGACATATCTCTGAATGGAAGAAATCATCGGGGTACATGGAATGTGTTATCCTACCACCATAGCAATATGTGTTGGTAGGCCATGCGCGAATAGGATTCCATCAATCGAAGAACATCATCCTGAAGGAAATCTAAAATAGAAATCTCCATGAGTAGCGAAAGTGGATCGTTCCAAATCCCATTCAGAATTAACACAACAATTACAGTCTTAAACGGAAACGAACAAATTATGCATAAATATAAATTACGGCATGCTACAAGATGATACAAGGGATAAAGTATGCGTACCTTTGAAGAAATCTTCTTCAAGTATCCCTTGACCGATTTCCTATGCGTCTAAAGCAACACTCGAATGCAAAGAATATAACACGACCTCCATGAATGTCTGAATGAGCCTCGATCCCAATCGAGTTCAACTCGATCCACGAACTGAGTTAGAACACCATCACAAGTCTTACCTTGGTATTCTCGGTGTGAGAATCCAGGAGTTGTGGGCTCTGTATGATCTTGGATTGAGGAAGACAAGAGGTATACGATCGAGTAAGTGGGAGATGAAGACTGTCTATCGTATAGACAATGTACTCGATCGTTTAGAAGACGGAATCCTATTGTATAGAATTTGCTACTCGATCGTATAGCAACGATCAATGAGTACCTATCGTATAGTCAACTCTTAGCTCGATCGTGTATGCTCTCAACGGCTATCACTTAGGAAAAACACTTTTACTTGATAGCCTTTTTCGTGAGATTTTTCCGAACAAATCAACTACTAATTTTGGAAAACAATTTTCTTTTTATCTCACAGATACCATAAAAACTTCTAATAACCTCCCACTCAATTCGGTTATTAGAGAAAAAGAATTAATTATCATATAATTAATATATTATAGATAAATATTTCGTATTATATTTATAACCAATAGTTTTAATATTTCGTCATATGAAACATATAAACCATAGTTTCTTTTTTCTATTTTATGGTACTTAATATAAATCATATTTATATTAATTTCTCCAATTAATGTATCTAATACATCATATCAATTATATCACATATAATTGAATTTCCTCTTGTTAATTTGAACACTTTAAATCAACCCAAAATCTGATTTTCAACTTGAACCCATTGAGCTACCAAGGGGACCTCATAGACCTGTAGCTTGAAGTTCTAATGATACGTGAATAACTGACTAAACCCTTTAGTCACGAGATCCATCATCTACTAACTATTGATCACTCCACTAAAGACCGACATCTGCACTCTTCTCACTACAGATATATTCATGTGTCCATATAACCAATCAAAGTGTGATAACCCTTCACAAATCGCTCGTAAGTACAGTTGAGCCAATTTACTATTTTTTTTACTATAGTTACATCTAACTCCTTAAGTACTACTGATTCTTTCAATGAACAATAAGTCATAGTCCTACTATGACTGAGTCATCTCTTCCAAAGAGAGGGTGTCACCACTATGTTCAAGATCCATAATCAGCCCGTAAGGGAGCAATTTATCTATTTACCCCTGCTTTGGGGAAAGAGTGAATTCTGTTTTGTGTAGCTGAGTTTTCAGCTCTTCAATCAGACAAATCCCCAAAAAGGTAGGCTTGTTAAGTTAGTAATCTGACCACTCTCACCCATACTAATCAAAGGATCGGCCTCATAGATAGGAGTTTCCAAATAACTCAGGATTAAGGTCATGTCACCTATGGTCATTTTAGTGAAATGTAAGTCTTAATTATCAACAACATTATATAAATAAACTAATCATCTCGTGGTCCGGTCGTATACAAACTCTTTGTATAAGATCCCCGCTGGCATGTCTCCACATGAATGATCAGGATCAGACCATTTGTAGCACTTTACAACACTTGTAAATATCTACAAAGCTGACCGTATCTGTAGTGTTATCAGGATAAGGTATCCTTCCTTTATCCTTATACTACAGACCATTTAGGTTATTACTTAAGACATGATCCACTTGTATGTCTCACATACATGCTTAAGTTACATGAAATAACCACGGATCTTAGTTTATTGGATATGAGTAAATGCAAATAAAATAACATTTATTTTATTAATAACAATGTGTACAAAATGTTTACAAACTACGAGACCACTAGGAGAATTAGGACATCAATCCCAACACATTCAACCCAAAAGTATCGTAGGTGTGGGCAACCAGGACACAATAGCTCAACGTGTAGCCAACCTTTAACTTATACTCCAAATAATGAAAAACAGAGATAAAGATAATAAACGTACCCACAGTAAGTTCAACTTTTAAAATTATTATTTTTTAATTATTTTTTTTAATCGAGGTAAGGCTTTGCATGTGGCACTCGGGCTAGGTGAGGTGGGGCATCCATATCATAAACAGGTGGCACTCGAGCTTTCTTTTTAAAATTGGGTAAGGCTTGCAGGTTTGATTGGGTTGGGTGGGTATCCCTCTTGCGAGTGAAAGGTGTCTTGACAATGAACAAATTTAAACATCGGGCTCTAGTTGTTAAATCGGGACATGACTTTACTAAATGTGTTGGGTTGGGTCAATTGTCCCTGTTGCGAGTGGCGATTCCTACTAACAACCGTTAAAAGGTGAAGTTTCGGTTGGGGCGTGTCATCGGATTAGGGACCATCCACTATCGGGTTGAACCGCGATGGGCCTTTGGAGGCGGAAATTGCCCTACGACATCAACAAATGATTACATATCATACTATCATAGGGTAGATTAAAAAATATAAATGTGCATAAGAAGAGGTCATTCGTAAAATAAAAACTATTTTTTTATTATTAAAATTAATGAGTGAATTATCAAATGTTAGATTGATGATAAAAATTGCAATATTTAACTTAATCTAGATGATTCTAGAATTTGACGAAATTAAAGTTTGGGTGAAAATTAATAATTGGTAAAAACTGAATTTTTCACAAAATAATTTAATAAATCTTTTTATAGCATTAGAATATGAAACACGCGCTCTTGAAAAGCTTCTATGGAAGACAAAAAAAAATTTGGCGCCAACTGATCCCGCGAACTTCAAAATAAAACCAACAAAATCTTTAAGAAGTAAGAGAAAAGAATTTCTCCATGAACCAAATGTTGGTTGTGTTTTGAATCTTTTGATTAGAGCGAAATCGGAGCCATGGAGAATTCGAGCTTCACTAATTCTCAGGTATAGTTTTATTCTATACGCATACGCTCTGGTTATCGATTTCCATTTTCTGTTTGGTTCCTGCGAAAATACGAGGAATTACAAGCGTCTTTTGCCGGGAAATTTTGTGTTACTGATATGCTTATTCCAATGACTTGTTTAATTCGGCTTAGCGAATTTGCAGCAGCTTCATAGAGCAATCTTTGCCCCGAAATTTATATTTCTAATTCTTTCATTTGCTTCGTTTTTTGTAGGTTATGCATTCTTCGTTCTTGCATTTGCCGTCTTCAGGTTCGTATAATTCTCCCTGTTTCACCACCTTGATATCTGTTTGGATGTTGAGAAAATGTAGAAAAGAAAATTATGACATAGTATGATAGTGATCTTAATTAGGTTTTTGACTATGTTTTTGTGTGTTTTTGAGTTAGGTCATAGTTGGACTCACTTTTATTCGTTTGTTAATTTCCATCAGAGCCGCCTGATATCAGGAACTGGTTCTCGAGCTATGAATATGAATCTCCCGAACTTGATTCAAATGACAATTTTGGAGATTCAATTTCGAGAGAGAGAGAATTTGAGGTCAAGGAAGATGAGCAGACTGCGGGAGAGTTTAGGGATGTTACTAAGATTGGAGAAGAAGAAGCTTCTGAGAAGCTTCCCGGAACTTGGATTCCTTTGAAATGCACTTCAAGGGAAGATCATCGTGAAAGCCAGCCTTTAGGCATGGTATTGAAACTGCTATTCCTCTCAACGGTCCTTTTTTTTTTTTTTTTTCCTTTAATTAATTGCAAAATAAGTATTTGTTTAAGAATTCAGTGGCTAGATCTCCCACCAAATGCTTGAACTTCCGTCACTTTTCTTATTGGATTATTCCATCAACACAAGAAATGATGAGACTACAGAAAAATTTGTTAATTAACCAAAACTTAAAGATCTTAATTGGCTATAGAAATAGTTTAATGTATCAAATAATGGAGAAACTTAGACTTTGTTGGATAATGATTTTCTGCTTGGTTTTTTGTTTGTTCTAAACAAGTAAGATTATTTACAAATAATTTATGTTCTATTTTCTGATTTTATTCACTTTTTGTCACAAGACTCATTACATTTATTCACGTCTTTACTTTTGGAACCACTCAAAGGGGCTCATATTAATGGAGATAATTATCCTAAGTCATATACCATGGATCACTTCCTCTCTCGACCAATGTAGGACTTTGTACCTAACATTTTCTACTTTCTTACTAATGAAATCTTCATTAAATTTAAAAAACAAACAAGTTTTTCCCTTTCTTTTTTTTTTAAAAAGGAATTTTTTGAAGAACACATTTTTAGAAATTAGGTTATTGACAGTAAAACTATTAGTAAACAAGTTTAGTTCTCAAACTCGAAAACCAAAAACAACATTATTATTGAATAAACCACAAAATACTTCTGGGTTCTTCTGGATTTGATATTTTTATGTTATATGAACTGTAGGCAAGCTGCTATAGTGAAAGCTCAAAATTGCTAACGTCTAACAGTTAATTTCTCCTTTTTATATTTTTATGTTAGAATCAAGATTCTTGGTGCTCCCAGTCGCTTCTGTCAGGTTTGTACCATTCACTCTGGAATTCAATTTGCCAATAAAAATCAATATTCTATCCTCATCATCTAGTTTATTTAGCATTCAGTTATAAGATTTGAACTTGTTACAACACAAGGACAATTACAGATTTTTTTCTTTCCTTTTTCATCAGAGCCTCCTGATGTTGGGAACTGGTTTTCAAGTTATGTGTACGAATCCCCTACATTGAATTTAAGCCAGGAATTTGGGTATTGTGAGAGTAAGAAAACTGGACTCGGCCATGAAATAGAAGAGACTTTGGAGAAGGTTAGAAAGACCGAAAATGGAGGTGCAGGAGTACAGTTGAACCTATTCGAGAAATGCAATGGCAATTCCACGGGCAACAGGCAGGATAATCAGCTCCCAAGCGAGGTACAGTTTTTGCCCTTTTTTTTTTTAATAGGCTGATATTAACACTTCCTTGAATGGAAATAGAACTTTTTATCGAAGGCTAATTAATATAAACATTAATACCTACAAGTAGCACTTTATAAGATGTGCAAGCAATTATCTTCTAATTTTGACTTCAGCACACTTCCCCAAATAGCCCCTGAACCCAGCTTAGGTGGTGAGGGCTCATAGAAAGTTTAGGAGAGAGTTTTTCTGAATCCTAAGTTTAAGTTTAGTATAAGAAAATGAAAATATTTCCATCTTGTAGATATAACTCACTTGTCTAGTACGTGGGGACAATCCTTATATTTATAGGCAAGAGATCCCTGGCCAAAGATACATTTTTCTATGTCATACCTGTATTCTATAGACCTTAGATATTTCTTTGGACATCCAACCATGTCTAAAAGGAAATTCATTGGAACCCAGTAACTATTATTTAATGTTAGAATACTTTTAGATATTCATATTCATATATACTTTTGAAGATATTTCTAGAAAGAAATAAATTATAAATTTAAGATATTCATATGGAATCTCCAAGAAGCTTCTAGAAAAATGACGTATTTGAAGATTTTGTTTCTAATTTTTTGATTTTAAAATTTATGTTTGTTTCCTCCCAAATTTCTTTCTATGTTTTTCTCATTTCTTAATAAAACACTTGAATTCTTAATTATGTTCTAAAAACAAAAATAAGTTTTTGAATTTTGTTTTGTTTTGTTTTCGAAACTTAGCTTGGTGTTTGAAAATATTGATTGAAAGTTGATAACAACACAAAGAAACTTATAGGTGTAAGTAGTATTTATATGCCTAACTTTCGGAAACCAAAAACTACAAACCAAATGGTTATGAAATGGGCTCTAAATGTTTATATTTTATTCTAACAGTAACTTGGTAATGGAACTGATAATTTGTCTCATTCTAGCTAAAGATCATCCCCTTGTCAAATCTGAGTGTTTTCTTTCTCAAGTCATTTCCATGTTCTATTAGTTTGAGTGAAACTCAACTGTTCATAGGAAGTAAAGTATTTTACCATGTTCTCAGCAGAATTTGTTTTCTGAAAGAACTTCGGAACAAAACCCAAAAGAGAAAACTGTGGGAACCAACGAAATCAGTCCAACCAAAGAAGTTCCGATCTCAAGCCTAACTACTGAAGATCCTCAATATAAGTTACAAAAGAAAGTTTTGCAAGATAATGGTTTTGTGCCACTGCATATAAATGGAAGTTTTAATGATGATAATAAGAAGCCTGCAACTCATACAAATTTGATACATAAGATTGATCTCATGCTGGAAAGTTCTGAAAATAAAAGTGAGGTCCAACCCCAACTTAATGGCTCATCAGCTGGAAATGATGTGCCTTCCGTCTTTACCAATGAACAGTCAGTAAGAGAACCAATTGATCTAAGCCACAACAAAGAAAACAAAGAAAACAAAGCAAACAAAGAGAAAGGAATTTCATATGTTGGTTTTATTACAGCAAACAAGCGTGGCTTTTCTGAAGCAAGTTGCAAGAAATCAGTGAAAATGCAAGAAAACTACAATGATAAAGAGGCAGGAAGTGCTTTTGCTTGTTTAAGAAGAAAGGCGTTGTCAGACAAAACCAATTCTGAGCAATCTAATATTATAGAGATAATTGGGAAATGGAGTTGTCCTCAGAAGAGTAAGCCAAATCTTGGACCGCCATTGAAGCAGCTTCGACTTGAGCGATGGGTTCACAAGAAATAGAACTTGTCCTTGGCTCAATGATAAAGATGGAAAATTTTCCAATTATATATAAACAAAATGATATATCTACTCGTGACACGACTTGATATTAATGGGAGTGCTCCCAATATGATTATGGTATGCAAATCTTCTCATTGTGATAGCATATCTTCTGTATATACTTTTGTTGTAAGCTATAAGTAGAAAAAGAAACACTGGCAAGAAAGTGATGGAGGCTTTTGCAGAAAAGGTTTCTCACTGATGTTTCATTTCCATGAAATTCAATCATATCAAGCAGAGAGTTTCAAACTCAAGACAAAAGGATGATATCTGTATAATAGCTTCAAATGGTAAGTCCAACTTTGCACTTCCAACCTTTGGGTTTCTTCTATTGTAAATGGTTACTAGCTTGTAAATTTTTGTTCTCTTTCAATTTTTAGTTTAACAAGTGGCATGAGGAGATTCAAACTTTTTTTTACCTCATGATTGATGGTATATACTTTAACCAGTTGAATTATGTTTATATGTGTTAGAATGTCTCAAATTTGTTAGCTGACACTTATAACAACTAAGTACATGGTCTCATTTCAGAACTCATATTTAGAACATTTAATTATTTATGGTTATTTACGATTATGACTTTAGAGTTTAGAGAATACACCATATAATCTCTCTAACTCTTAGTGGTGCCGTTTTGTATTAAAAAAATATCATCTCTAATAATATTATTCTCTCTGTCTCGTGGATGTAGCTAACAAACGGTTAGTGAACCATGTATATCTGTGTTGATCTTTCTTTACGTTTCTTTTGTATTTTTAATTGTCGGTTTTGTAACAATATGGTTCATTTTTTATCTTTTAAATCTCGACCTCCTAATTTTTATATATATATTGCTTTATTTAGGTTAATGAGAAGATAGAAGATGAGTAAGTTCACGTAGGTGGGTGCCTAGTGTTTTTTTTTTCTTCTCTCTTCCTCTTCCTTTCTTCCTCCAATGATACGTGAGTTGAGGGTTTAGACTTCTAATCTTTCGAATGAAGATATAACCTCTTAGTTAGTTATGTTATATTCAAATTGACATGTTATTTATTAATTATTGTATGTGGACAAATTTTTTATATAAATTCGATTATTTATTAATTATTAGATGTAGATTAACTTTCAAGTTAATGAATACGTGTTCACACACAAGAGCTTAGCTCAATTGACATTGTGTTCATACTATTAACCTTGTTGTCTGAGGTTCAATTCTCTCACCTCACACTTTAATTACAATATCTTTGCGCACACACAAAAAAAAAATGTAAGGATAAAAATTTGAACCTTTGACCCATCATGAAAGTTATATTATCTCAATCAATTAACTTATATTCATATTGTCTATAAATACTCCAACTAATTAACTTGTAGGTTAAAGTATAAAAAATGTCTTTGAACTATGAGGTTCATTTTAATTATATTCTCGAACTTGTAGAAGTTTGCTCCAATCTTTAAAGTTGGAAGTTCGTTTTAAAACAATCTTAAAATGTTTATATCTACTTATGTGGAAAAAATTTAAACATATATATATAAAAGAAGAAATAAAGACACATGGTGAATATGTGAACCATACATATTGTCATCTTCTTCCTTCCAAACCTATTCTCCCATTATATTGTTCTTTTGTATAAATCTGTTCACTTAAGCAACATATAAGCATATGTAAATTTTTCTTGTCCATGAATTTAACAGCAAAAGCTTTCAATGGTTAAAATTAAACTTTGGTATAATTAAAACCAACTTCATAGTTGATTGTTATATATATATATATAATTTATCCTAAATTATATTTTAATATAGCAACATACTTCTATTAATATGCTTTAATAAAAAAGGACATAAAAAATCAATTCATTAGAATTTAATAATATCATATACATTGTTGAGCAATTTTTGGTCGCTAGCTTACCTATCTAAAGATATGGTTTCATCTCTAATAATTGTATGGATTTTCTAGTTTGCAATTATTTTAAAATTTTAATTTTATTGAGAATAGATTTATGATATTTTTAAAGTTAAAAGTTTGATCTCACCTCATAATTATGAACTAAAAAAACATTAAGAATGAAAAATGAAAAAAAAAAAAAGATTAGATCGCAATGGTCGTACTTTTAAAAAGAATAGAAAATACCATATTAGAAATTTAGAACAAAATTGGAGATGAGAACATCGTTAATCCTATCTCATCCACTTGTCATATATACTAAACAAAGAAAAAACAAACTTTCATTCAAATAAGATTTTCGACAAATTTTCTAGTCATTTATTTATTTATTTTGCAAAATGGTATAATATATTACAAAAATGTAACTTCTTAATTTGAGGTCAAGACACAGACAACACAAAATCAATGTCTAAAGAGCTAGAGCTCATAATCAAAATACAAAGCAAAACAAATGATAAGCTCACATCTTGAATTGGAAAAAACTATTGAAATTACAAAAAAAGAAAAAAAAAAAAAATTACCCTTAATCCTTTGACAAGTCAAAAGATAAATGTTCACCAAAAGTTTAGACTCATTAGCCACAAAGTGACAATCAACCACCAAAGAAGACATCATTTCGAGAGAATAACACCAAAGGAAGTAAAGAATCTGCAATACCTTTAGGCAACATAGACATCCTCTTCACCTCTTGATTAGCCATAAGACCAGACCCAAGAATACTGCTATGAGCCCGCACCAATAGTAGCATCAATAATTTAAAAATTTCTTAGTTGATAAACATATATATTATTTAAATTCTAATAATAAAACTTACAAAATAAACACAAGTATTTAATTCCCAGTTACTAATTATTTTGTATACCTAAACACACTTTTAACTCTCAAATATTAATTATTATGTATATTCAAATATAAATTTAAATTCAAGATATTTAATATCCATGTCCATGAAACAACATATGACAAGAGGTCGAGAGTATATAATTTATGTTGTTGAACTAAGCTCATGTTTGGTTCTTAAAGCAAGTTAAATTATATAAAGCCTAAAAAATTTGGAGTAAGTTTCAATTATGCTTATAAAATTAAAAAAAAAATATTTCAACTCTTGAAGTTTGAAATTGCTTCCAAATATACAGATATATTGAATACCATTGAAGAGTTTTTCTTTATCATCGTTATAACAACTTAGAAGGTATCGCAATATTCTTTATGACATCATTCACATAATCAAATTTTATACATTAGCTCTCACATTAATTAAAAATACATTATAGATGATGTCATATATGTCTATCCATTTTTTTCATATGAGTTACCTGATCAACCATCTGAAAAAAAAAAACGTTTTTTTTTAAAAAAAAAATAATTTCAAAGTTCAAAAGTTAAAATTAAAATATTTAAATTTTAGGAGAATAGTTAAAACTTTGGAAAATTTTTATAGATAGAAAAAATGTCAAACTATTTATGGAAATAGTAAAAACAAAAATATCGATAGACACCGATAGATTTCTACAGTGTCTATAAGTGATAGACTTGTATCAGTTTCTATCACTATAATATCAATGATAGACTTTTACAAGTTTTTATCCCTATAGACACCAATAAACTTTTATCAGCCTCTATTAATGATAGATTTCTATCCGTTTCTTTCACTAATAAAATTTTATCAGCATCTATCAATGATAACTTGTATCAGTTTCTATCACTGATACTACCAGCTTCTGTCACTAATGACATTGATATACTTCCATTAGCTTTTATCGAAGAAGATTAAAATTTTCTATTTTGTGTAAATAATTTATCTTGTTTTTCTATTTTTGAAAATCTCCCTAAAACTTTCTCCAAAGTTAAAGAGATGTTTTCACAAGTTCTTTAAAATCCAAATGTAAGTAAAGATCTAAGAGCCATGACTATAAAAGTTAATCATTGAGCTTTGAAAAATTTGAGGACCAAAATAGATGCAATGTTTTTTCTCTTCCTTTCGTTTAACAATTTACTTCATCGAAAATTAAACCTTTAACTTTTGATGAGTATAGTAATATCTCAATAAATCAAGTTATTAAGTTACATTCAGTTTGATTAGAAATAGACAAAATTTCAAAATGTAATAAACAAAACAAGACTCCTTTTTTAGAGGATAAAGATTGAAAGAGCAAAAAAGAAATTACACAAATTACAAGAAAACATCACTAGACACAAAAGAACGTACACCATTCAAAATAAGGAATATCACAAAGTATTAAACTAAATAAGACTATTTATCCCACGTATTGAAACTTTGAAGTTTAAATAACTAGGTCCTGTTTGGTAATCATTTCGTTTTTTGTTTTTTATTTTTGAAAATTAAGTTTTTAAAAGTTACTTTCTTTTTTTTTTTTTTTTTACTTTTTAAAATTTGGCTTATTTTTTAAACCATCTATAAAAATATAGATAATAAATGAAGAAATTTAGAAGTAGAAGTAGTGTTTATAGGTATAATTTTTTTTTTAAAAAAAACAAAAAGTTAAAAATAAAATGACGAGTAAATGGGACCTAAAATAGAGGAAATATTAAAATTGATTTTAATTTTTGTTTAGTTTATAAAGATTTGAGCAGCTAATTTCTTAGAAAACGATGCCTTTAAACTTTATTATAAATCCAAAATGGTTTTATATTTAAAAACAAAAATAAAAACAAAATCTTTTGATCTAATCCAATTCGCTCTCATTCTTCCCTTCCCTCTTCTCTCTCTGCTTTGCCATCTTCCTCTGTACAACGAATGGGAGCTTTCAAAATTCTGAGCAGAAATCTCATCAACCTACATATTCAGCTCCATCATTCACCTCAGAACCTTCCAATTCCGGCCGGAATTCTCCGTCAGGCATTGCCGACCTCCAGCTCTTCCGATGGCTTCAATTCGTTCTCACATCCATGGCGATACACTCATTGCAGAACTCTCATTTTGGAGTCACTTTCTTCTGAGCCTGTCCGGCTTCACCGACTTTCTGACTCCGATTCTGGTAATTTCTTAGCTGAATATATGAAAAATCTTCTTCAATTTTGATATTCTTACCTCAGTGGTTATATGCTTGGGTTATTTAGATTGCTGATGTTTAAGGATTTTGTTGTGACGTCTCAAATTAGGTCCCGATTTTGTTAATTTATGTTTAGGTGATTATGTGATATTTACTTAATGTTTAAGGCTTGATTTTGCTTTTGGAATATATGATTCGCTATTCTTGTTTCAATGGCTACTTTCTTGATGATTTGTCTGTCTGCAGATAATGGAGATTGGAGGGCCAAGATTCTTTTATCATCCTTTTTAATAAGATTAGAGTGTTTGGTGTGGTTCAAAGTTATATTTTGAAGAGACAATTTAAAGTTGATAATCCGAAATGTGATTGATCGAAATCGAAGATCACTTTAAAATTACTTTATTGTAATTTTTCTTTTGGAAAGATGAGGAACCACTTTATGATAATTGACATTTGTGAAATCGGACTAATGATAACTAAAACTATTTTTGTAAAAAGTCTTCTAAGAAAATATGTTCTTCTAAAAGTGTTTAAATGAGAAGGTATGTCATGAGCCCTAGTAATTTTTATGCATTGAGAACTTCCATATGTGACACACGACTTGATCAACAGCCACTTCTCTGACAAAAGTGTACTGAGGATTCGTATAGTTCATGCATGGAGAGTGCATAACCAACTGCGGCTTCTCCTTTTCTGTTCTTCTTCTTATTTTTTTCTTTTTGGTTCTTGGGTTCTTTCAGATATTCTTTATGCTTGTCCTAGGATGGCTTGAACTTCTGATGGGTTCCTTTTTTCTTCATTTGTAATGCTATCTATGATTACTTCCTTTCAAGTTTCTGGGGTGTTCTTGGGCTGCTTCAGTTATGTTTGAATGGAAATCTAGTTTGGTTTATCGATGACAGGAATTGTCGAGGTACATTTAGACAGGCCTGAGGCAAAAAATGCCATTAGCAAGGATATGCTGAGGGGATTGCGTCACGCCTTTGAATCCATTTATAGTGATCCATCAGTCAATGTTATGATGATCTGCAGCTCTGTCCCAAAGGTGTTCTGTGCAGGTGCAGATTTGAAGGTATTCTTGTTAACCCTGCTGGTTTATATTGGAGCATTTTGGTAGAATCTCTAACAATTCGGCTCTCTCAGTATGGTATGGTCTTTAACTTCTTTTCCCCCTCAATTCATCCTTTTAAGTGCAGGAACGTAAGAAGATGACAGCATCAGAAGTTCACTCCTTTGTCACCTCACTGCGGTCTGCATTCACATTTTTAGAGGTGGATTGTTATTATCTACATTCCTACTTGCTTTTACATTCTTTGATTTATTTACATTATTTTTAAACAAGGATGTCTTGTCAAGTATATAATGCATCGGTTGAGATGCACATGAGTGATATATCATAGATACTCACCATGATCTTTTGTGGCTGATGCTAGTAAGCTTAGTGCACGTGATTCGATTCTTCTGTGGCTTTGAGATTTGGTTTATTATGATTCCAAAAATAAAAATAGGCATTATACTCGATATTTTCGATGAACTTAAATGATACTTTAGAGTTTTATTTACTTGTGAATTAGCGGCGAAGCCTACAATATGCTTTCATGTTTAATCACCTTGAGTTCGGCCGAGTGGTCAATAAGGGCTATGTAAGTAATAAAGGACTTAGAGGAGTTCAAGCCATGGTGGCCACCTCTCACATGTTTAAGCAGCTCTATTTTATTTTGTTTACTTACCTGATTAACATAATTATTTGTCAATGTTATGAATGCAGTACTTCTCTTTCTTGATCACAAATCTTGTTTCGGCTTTCACCTTCTTTGAAATATATTTCCTTTGGTTTTTCAGGTCCATTTGAAGTATTTGTCCGCTGATGTAATCTAAATTTATTTTATTCAGGCACTTCCTATTCCTACTATTTCAGTTATTGAAGGAGCAGCATTGGGTGGTGGACTTGAAATGGCTCTAGCATGTGATCTTCGGATATGTGGTAAATAATTTATTCAACTATTTTACATTAAGTTCCTTACCAGAACTTCTTGCTGTATTGGATGGCTTAGTTATTGTTGTAACTCACATTGTTAAACCATGATCCAGGGGAAGATGCCAAACTCAGTTTGCCAGAAACCGGACTGGCTATAATTCCTGGGTATGCCGTAAATTCTTATATATATATGTGGTCACATATGAAGTTTTGATAACTCACTTGAGACCAATAGAAGGAAGCTTGCATCCAAACTGATGTTGGATAGTTCCTACTCAGTATGAACATTAAACTGTTGATGGTGGAAGCTGGATGATACTCGTCTCAAGAATATTTTTTGAATCCCCCTTCTTCCTCTTTTCTATTGGTATTAACATGAAGGTTCTCCAGTATGCACGAGTAGATTATAGCTTCTAAACGTGTTTTTTCACAGGGCAGGTGGGACTGCAAGGCTTCCTAGGCTGGTTGGTAAATCAATAGCAAAGGAACTTATATTCACTGGTCGTAAGGTCAGTGGTAGAGATGCTCTATCTATAGGTATGAACAGCATTTAGGGAAAAAAAAAAGATTTAGTTCAATGTCTTATTGAGCTAAGGAGAAGAAAATAAAGTTTCCTGCTTTAGGTCTTGTCAATTACTGCGTCCCTGCTGGTGAAGCTTATACAAAGGCATTGGAAATTGCCCAAGAGATAAATCAGAAGGTAACTAGAACATCTTATATAGTTTATCTTTCTGGCTAATCATGCGGACAATTTGATGAAACTTATGATCTGATTGGTATGATTCGACTAATTCAAGGACCGACCATCTGATGGATTGAGAGTATCCTATTCATTGTCTCAGACCTTGTGGAGTTTTTTTAAGTGAATCATATTTTGTGCCTTAGTTCCATTCTTAAAATGAGCGGTGTTATAGAACGATTCCTAAACCCACTTACTAAACACTTCGGTCCAGTTCGATATTAATTTCATTTTTAGTTTTCTATTTTTGAAAATTGTGCTTTTTTTTTCATAATTTCTTTTCCATGATTTTCATCATTCCTAAAGAAACATTTAAATTTTAAAGCCAAATTTCAAAAGAAAAAAAGTTTTTGAAATACTTTTTTCCTCTATGAACTTGGCTTGAATTTCGAAAACATTTGTATAAAGTAGATAATAAAATAAAAAAACTCATAGGTGGAAATAGTTTTTATAAGCTTAATTTTAAAAACCAAATAGTTAAATAGGGCCTTCACATCTAAGCTCCTAACCTCATACCTGCATTCTAAATATTGAATTCTTAGTAGTTTTATTTTTTTTTTCTGACAATAACATGCTGAATGGGGGATTCAAACCTTTGATCTCTTGATCAATAGTTCATATATCATATTAGTTGAGCTATGCTCATGTTGAACCTGATTCTTAGTAGTTATATACTTTCCCCAATAGTTATTTGATTTCGCCTTGAATTTCCAGGCTTCTAATATTGACATTGGTGTCCACTGTCCTGACACCCGTTAAATGAGTTTGATAGTCCTTAATGGAAATCAAAAGTTTCTATGTAGATACTTTTTTATTCATAGTAATTTAAATGGACAGTTTATTTGGTTACTATACCACGCTCTTCATTATCATCCACGCTATCTTCACAATGATCGTCTTAGTCCGGTTCTTGATTGAGAATTTAGGCGCTGATTGGAAGATTAAGTTATTAAAAGAATTTAAAGAAACAATCGAAGATCAAATCTGTGAAGTGACATCCACAATAACCCTTTTCCATAAGACAGTTGTGTTCAAAAGTTAATTTCCTCCAAATATATGTTGTTATCACTAATGAAGTAGTGATTCTTGGACCAATTTGTATCATTTCTTAAATGTCAGAGTCATAATATCACTTACTGTAACTCATACATCCAAATGAACCATTTCTCGAAATTTCAAAGATAGAAATATATTTTTCTGAACTTTCACAGTGTGCCTACTGCCTAGAATCTAATATCCAAGTAATTGTTGAGTATTGTATTAACAGGGTCCACTAGCAATAAAGATGGCAAAGAAGGCGATCGATGAGGGGCTCAAGGGAGACCTGGAGTCAGCTATGGAAATAGAAGATGAATGTTACACAGAACTCTTAGATACGAAAGACCGCTTGGAAGGATTGGCAGCGTTTGCCGAGAAGCGCAAGCCAAGGTATGGAGGAGAATAGATTGGTAACCAGTTGTTTGTTTCCTCAATACAATGTGGTTACCTCTAATGTTCATTTAACTTTCTGAAATATAAGAATAAATGCAAGGTTTTTATGTAGCATAGTAACCTGAAATAAAAGGCTTCAGAAACTGTACCAAATTCATCTTATTTATCAGTGATGCTATAATAAACAGCCTTGAATGGCTTAGTGTTGCTCTTTGTCCTGAAATTTATAATTGTTTTTTGTTCTTTTTAGTTTGCCAGTGGGGTGATTAGGGGTGTAAAATTGGTTTGGGTTGGCTATCTGTTTGGCTCGGCTTCATCGTTTTTTTACAATAGGGCCTAGAGATTTCTTGATTCGTCATGCTATAGCTTTAGGTTTACATACAACTACATTGATTTTAGTAAAAGGTATTTTAGATGCATATGGTTTCAAATTAATGCTGGATAAAAAGGATTTTGGTTATAATTTTCCATACAACAGTCTAGAACGAGGTGGTACTTGTGATGTTTTGGCTGGGGACGCCTTTTATTTGGCAGTTTTTTGGATGTTAAATTCCATTGGATGAGTTACTTTTTATTGGCACTTGAAGCAGATTGCATTATGACAAGATAATGTTTTATAGTTTAATGAATCTTCTACTTATTTGATGTGATGGTCAAGAGATTATCTATGGTTAAATTCTTCACAACTTATCAATGAGTTTCTTTCGTTTTACTTGCACTCTTAACCAAAGTTAAAATTGAGTCGTGAATGATATGGATATAACTTTTTTCCATTCAAATTACCACGGTATTAAATTTTCATCAACATGTCAATGTTTTCCTTGATATTTTCACATTTCCATGGGTTGGACATTTTAAATCTTGCAAATAATACAATAAGGAGTCGTTTGGAGCGCATGTGTGGAATCTTAAACTTGGGGATTAGGATGGGAGGTTTAGGTATTTACTATTCAACCCATGGGCTTGAATATTGTGTGGGTCGAATAGTAAATACCTAAACCTAAGGATACAAGACTTCTTAAATCTATGCTCTAAACAAGCATTGGGCTTAGGATGTTTAACCCATCCAATCCCAACCCTTGAAATAAGGGATTATTATAGATTTAATCTATTTTGAAAACTTATTTTCATAAATATCTAAATATTTGGATATTTTCATCTAAAGAATTTAATGCTATTTTTGGACAAAAATACCCTTCGTGGGGTTAGAGAGAAAATTGGAGAGATAAAGTGCATTTATTATATGTTTTTTCATATTTACCAAGCAACTTTAATGTTAGAGAGAGAAAATGTATTTACTATATTCCATTAATTATTTGAGATTTTTTTTTTCATTTTCAATTGGAGAGAGAAAATACATTTAATATGATTTTATTTTTCATTTAGCAAATTTTACATACAAGCAACTGAATATTCTGATAAATTCATGATTATTTTAAATATATTTTAGAATATTGTTTTGGATGTTTGCAAATATTTTTACCAATATATGAAATACCATAGTATATAAATTAGAAATTGACTCAATATTCAACATTAATCAATTTCTTTTATATCATATATATATAATCCCAATAAATCAAAATCTAACAACTCCCTAACACAAGTGTAATTCAAAATTAATTTAACTTCAATATACCATAATATATCATAAATTCTATTTATATCACAGTATATATCATACATTTCATATATATCATAATATATATATTTTTATGTTTGAAGTCAAACTTGGGGACAGAAAATTATATTAATATCAAATGGAAAAAAATCTCAACTAATTAATAATATGTAATAAATACATTTAAAGTTTAAATGGAATCTATTGGGATTTCTGACTACTTAAATGAAATTTATGATATATACTATGATTTATGTTGAATGTTGAGTGATTTATATACTATGGTATATTGAAATTGTTGATTTAATTTTGAATTACACTTCTGTTAGGGAGGCATGGTTAAATTTTGATTTATTGGGATTATATATATTATGATACAAAAGAAATTTACGATATATACTGGAATTTATGTTGAACATTGAGTCAATTTCTAATTTATATATTGTGATATATTTTATATATTAGTTAGAACATTTGCAAGTATCGAAAACAATATTCTAAGGTGTATTTAAAATAACTATGAATCCGTCAGAAAAAACAGTTACTTGATACGTCTAAATGTGTTAAATGAAAAATAGAATCATATTAAATACATTTTCTCTCTTCAACTGAAAATGAGAAGAAATCTTAAATAATTAATAGAATATAATAAATGTATTTTCTCTTTCCAACTGCCTACCATAAGAAGTATAATCATAGGTTGGGGTTTAAAAGTTCATTGGATCCTAATTTTTGTGTAATTAACTAATCAACTTATACATTTGTGAAAATAATATAATATATTGACATAATTGAAATACATGACCTAAGGTGTTATGTGTTATTATCCTTGAAACAAATACCCCTAAATGTATATAGTTCAATTACAGTAATATTCTATACCAAACATTAATCAACAAAATTTTAGTTAATATAAATATTCATAAATGCGCTTCTTTCTTTATTATAAATTATGGTTGTTTATAATTTAACCTTCAAAGTAGTTACTTAAGAAAATAAAATTCAATGACCCCACAATAGCCTTATCAAAATGAACTCTACCTTATCAAGAAATTGAAGTTTCAAAAGGCCAAGATAGAAATTTTAGCAGGTGTTTTGCCTATTCAACCACTTTATAATCGTTATGTTTTACAAGTCTTAAAAACTCTTGGATATCATCTTCAGATGTTGGCTCTTTTGCTTATAAACTTCTTACCACCATGGGTTTCTCTACCTTGTAATCAATAGCATGTTGATTTTGGTTTTTCTCTTATCCTTGTGCGTCAATAGTTCTTTTGGTGTATAACACCTCCCACTACGTGTTATACCTCCAATTTCATCAACATTGTCATTAGGGACTGGTCCAGATTCAACAATTACCTTGTACTCGTAATTCCATGGTACTGCTTTTGAGCCTTTATACTCGAAGGGAGACGGAACCTGTATGGTAATTGGTTTTGGATTAGAATTGGTGGTATTAGGCTTCTCTCGGTAGAAGATCGTTAATGGTTTTTGCTTCAAAGAAATCTTCGAGCATTCACCTATTGAGATTTCTTCTGCGGCGTCTACTTCATACTTTTCCTCTTGTTGTTTGACTGTCTTTTGGGATACTGATAAGGAACGAGATTCTTATAACTCTTTCACCTTTTGGCGAAAATGGGGGCATTGATCAATAGAGTGGCCTTTTGCCCCAGCATGGTACAAACATATCAAACCGTCATTATATTAGTTATCAGAGATATCAACTTGCAAATTCTCTTGTTTGATCAATCCATTGTTGAACAAGATTTGAAAAAGATCTTCTTTGGATGTAATCATGCTTTCGACTTCCTATGAACCTATCTCCTGCACATCTACAATATTTACTTGCGAATTCTGGTAGTTTGGAAGAGGGTTATTATTTACGTCAGGCACGTTGTCTTTATTAAAATTCAACCATCCTACCTTGATCAATGCTTATACCCTGTACTTAAGTGCGGTACAATTATGAGTTGAATGCTCAATTGCTCTGCATGATAATCACAACGAATATTTAGATCATACCACTTTAGGTAAGGAGGTTGCAACAGATCTATTTGTGCGAGTGCTTGTTGATTATTTTGATATAGTTGTGGTAGAAGCTGAGTGTAAGTTATTGGGATCGAATCAAACCTATGAAGCACAAACACAGATATGGTTACACAATATGGATAGGATCGGATACGACAATTTATCAATTTCTAAAAAACTAAGATATGGATATGTCTAAGAATACACTATTTTTTTTATATATATTTCTAAAAAAACGAGAATACTGATACATTGAAGATATATTTTTTCTTTTTCTTAAAAAAATCTAGGATATAGATAAATTTAGTACACAAGTTAATAACAATATCACAAAATATAATGTAAACACTGAAATATAATACAAAAAAAAGCATCATCTAAGATGTTGAAGTACAATAGTTAATAAAATGCAATAGAAAAGTGACTCATATTACAAAGAAGAAGAAGATTAGAGGGAGAAGTATGAAGATAAAAGAAGAATTTCTTCATTGAATTGTTGAAGATATCCAAATGGTTTATATTTGGAGGTAGATTTTATGGGGACTCAAATGTGAAGATGAAGATTAGATGATTCTAGGGTTTGGTCTTTTATTTATTTTTTTTCCTTTTAGTTTTGGACTCGAGTAATGAGATTTTTAGATAGGTTGCCTAGTTTTAGATTGGGAAAGATTAGATGAGTTGTTTGTCTTTTTTCTTTAAAAAAATGTACACGTAGAAATAAATACGTCAAATCGCGTGTCGGACACGTATCTGAAAAGTATTTGGAAGTATCGGTATCTGGTACATGTCTGATACAGATTCTCTGCTTCACATGAAGTATCTGTGCTTCATAGAATCAAATTGAGTTTACTTCCGACATCCTTTATTGTTCTTCTGTTCTCGAGCATAAGAATTTTGTTGGCCTCGAGGTTGGTGTCCCTGATTCACATAAGGCATGGGTTCTGAGCAGTTGGAGGATAACATTGTACTGTTGCATGGTTAACATATGGTTGATAGTATGGGTTAGGTGGTGCATAATAGCTATTGGGATAATAGGGAATTCAAGGATTTTGGTACGATGATTGTCCCACGATGCCATGATTAACTCCATTTACCATTTGTACCTCTCCTTCTTTTTTCTTTGAAAAATTAACTTTCTTTTTACTAGAAGTCGAAGTCCCCGTCACATAGGTTATTTTGCCATGCTTAATCTTATACTCAATCCTCTCCCCAATTGTCATTATTTTAGAAAACTTATTTGATGCCCTCCCAATCATTCGGTCATAGAAGGGAGTTTTTAGAGTATTAGTGAACATAGCAGACAACTCATTGTCTGTTAGAGGAGGTTCTACTTGTGTAGTAGTGTCTTTCCATCTTTGTGCATACTCTTTGAAACTTTATGTACTCTTTTTCTCCATCCTTTGCAGATCTAGACGATATGAAGCCATGTCTATATTGTGCTTGTATTGTTTTAGGACAGAATCTGCCAAGTTCTTCCTTGTGCTAATATGAGCCCCATCTAGTTGCATATACCACCGAGAAGCTGGCCTTGTCAAGCTATCTTGGAAACAACATATGAGTAACTTGTCATCATGGACATATGTTGCCATCTTCCTACAACACATAATAATATGACTTTTTGAACACGAGGATCCGTCAAACTTTTCAAACTCTAGAACTTTAAATTTCGTTGGAAGAACAACATCTGGAACCAAGCACAACTGAGTAGCATCTGTGTTGCCGAAAATGTCTGTTCCTTTTACGACTCTCAATATTTCTTCTAGATTTTCATACTTTCCACTATAAGAAGTTTTAAGCTCTTTCTTTGTCAAATTTTTTCTCACCTCAGGATCATCTAGGTTAGGAATTGTGATCGTAACTTTTGATGGATCCTCATTGATGGATCAGAAGTCTGCTTGGCTAGCCAAAGGAGCTGGCTCACTCTTGGTTGAGAAGGAAAAAGGTAATCACTCAACAGGAACATTGTAAAGAGGATTATATGTAGTGTACTTCGGGATAAATCCTTCAATTGGTAGATGCAATGACAGATTTGCCCCAGTCGTAGCTTTTTTTTTTTTTTTTTCTTTTTTTTTCCATTTATGCATTTTGTTCCTCCATTTTTCTTAATCGATACTTAGTAATGTGGGTGTGATCGATTCGTGGTGATCAAGCTATCTTATCTTTCTTTTTTTTATTAAGAAAAGAAAAGAAAAAAGAAAAAGAATTTAATGACGTGACTGACAATTGAAAGCAATGTAGGAAAACATTCGATTAACTAAATAAAAAAATAAATTACAAAATAAAAAAAAGAGAAAAGAAAAAAAATCCAATTAAAGAAGATAATAAATAAAATCGCCCCCAATATTCTAATATAGTATGCAACTTTCCCAAGAATTTGAACATGTCTTTGTCATTTGGTCGTGTGGGTGCGATGATCAATATCATGACACGTGTTTCTTCTGTCAAGTTTATTGATTTCTTTGTAACTTTCCTGATTTCTATAAGCATATATTCCGTCTTGTTGCACAAAGTCGCATTATCAAGTCTCAAAAGCTCGTAATCTTCTCTTAATCCATCATATTTTCCTTTTAAATGTGTATGATCTCGCATTAACCCTTTAGCAACATCATGATATTTGGTAAATCGAATATTGAGGGACTGGATGAATTCCTTTAAGGTCATGTTTTCCTTGTTAATTTCACATAGTTGTCCTTCTCTTATATCAACTGTTTGATGTAATGCCTTGTTTTTTTCTTTTAAATCTAGAATTTCTTTGTTTCTGAGATCAACTCCTTTCTCCAATTCTTTTACTAACTCATGGAGCAGAGATACACTGGACTGCAATCGTAAGATTTGATTATCTTAAGACTTTAGAGTTGTTTGTGCGGCTTTTTTAACCTTCCTTAATTGATGCATGTTCTATTTAAATCACGAGCTTCTATATCCAATGCTGACAGTTCTCTTTCTAAATTCCTCTTCTTTTTGACACTATCCTTTGACTCGCATAGTTCTTTTTCAAGTGTAGTGTTACACAACAAGCATTGATTCACTTCAACCTTTAATCGTTCGTTTTCCTGAACTAATGATGGATTCATCCTCTTTAATTTCTCCTTGCGCAATTCATATTCTGTCACTTGATTAGGAATCATTATTTCCTTTTGGGGACGTATTTTAATGCTGGTAGATGGAGATGCATCCATAATCTTCACTTTATTCAAATGCCACGTCTTGTAATCTTTTGTAGTGTCATCATGGAATTTACCGCTTTGAATTTTACTAATTTTCTTCCAAGCCTTTACAATCTATTGAATCTTGTCTTCATAAATTCTTTGTTATAAGAAAATTTTGAATTATTGAGCTCATGTGTTGCAGGCATGAATTGGCGTATCCACATTTGACGTAACACCATCAAAGGAGCATAGGATATACATCCTCATAGGCCTAAGAAAGGGAAACTCTGGAACTCACCACATTTGTACATCATTGGCCTGATGGACATCTATGGAACCTTCCATACCACATCCTCTATTTTCAACTCAGCAAAAAAAGTTTTCCAAACATTTTCTTCCAAAAATTTTGGGCTCCAACCTGATTGTACAAACTCCAAAATAGGATTTTAGAGTTTGTTCCATGATTTTGAAAATCTAAATTGAGGACACTTAAATTCCGGTAGGCACTTCACATGACTTAGAATCCAAACTTACAACAATGGAGTGCAACCGATAAAATTTTCAGCCTTTTCTATCCTGCAAGGGTTGGACTAGAATGTCTTAGCCAATATCGATATGATAGGATTTACACCTTCCTTTATCTTCAAAAAAAATTTGACCATCCATTCTTCGACATATCCTTTTACCTTCGGGAATAAGATTGCGTTAAAGATACCTAAGACCAACAATGTTAATCCCTTGTCCTTATCTACAAATCTCTGTTGAAGAGAAAGTATGTATTCCATAGGCAAGCACATGCTCGTCTCTTTCGTCTTCACATGTTTTTCAATTTCATTTGTACAAATGTTGCCTAAGAATGTTGACAACGCCCTTTTCATAGTAAGCGATCCAATGTAGGAATATACTTCTACTTTCTCCCGTGATGGTATTCTTAGAAGGGACTAGTATTCTTCAATAGTTGGAATCATGTCTATCGACTTAAATGTGAAGCATCGATAGGTTGGATTCCAATGTTATATTAAAGATTTTAATACGGAAATGTTAACTTGCACATAAAGAAGTTGGGTTATCTGATCATATTTGTTGATGAATCTTTCCTTCTTGGCTACGGTTAAACCTTCCCATGCTAGCTTCAAAGCATCCAATTAATTTTCAGGGAAACTAACATCTCTAACCTTTGTTGTCTCGCTAGATGATAAACAATCCCCACGAGCTCTCTGTAGATTTTATGACCACTGACGTACTATAGAATGATCTTCTATGCTAAATTCTTGTAGAGTTGGTAATTGGCATTTTTATTAAACTCATTCTTTAATCTACGGTTAAAATTAAGGGTTGTTAAGTAACTTATTTTGAACAATAAAGACCCCTTTCGAGATCTAACTCCAAACAAGTGTGAGGTTGAATTCTAACAAATCCTAAAGGAGATTTGGTTCCCAAATCTTCCAACTATTTTTACAACATGGCTGATTTGAGTGGAGATTTTTATGCGCTTGCACGGGAACTAGGTTTTGCGAAGGTCACACTACTTAGCCTCCAAATCTAATCCTAAAAGGTATAGCCTGGGTAGGAGGCTTGTGAATGTGTGTGGGGCATGCATGATAATACTAGAGAGGATAAATGCATTTTAACTAATAAGACCACAAATATAAGCAAAGTATAAACAGAATATAAAGGAAACTCGACCCTAAAATAACTGAAATAACATCTCGTTTAAATTCATGAACAAAACAAATCCCTAAATGTATGCATAAATGTGAGGTTAAATTCTATCACACCTAAGGGAAATACAGTCCCCAAGCCTTCTGCTTCCGTAGTATAGTTGGCTTGAGTGGAGATTATGTGCCTGCACGGGAACTAGGTTCCTCGAAGGTCATATTACTCAACCTTCAAATCTAATCCTAAAAGGTATAGTCCGGGTAGGCAGATGTGAAGATGTGTGAAATGCATGACAATATAAAAGAAGATTACATAAATTGGGAATTTATGGAAAATAAATAAAAACAATCAATAATTAACAAACAATAAAAGGAAAAAAAAACAAAGCATAAAAAAAATAATTTTACCCAGAAAATAAATAAGTAAATAAATAATGATAATCGATTAAAAATAATTAGCCAAGAAAATATATGAAAAGAAACTAAATAAATAGCTAGATAAAATCAAATCAAATAAAAGATAATAGAAATAAAAGCGTAAAGGCTTTAACCCTCTAAAGTCCCTAGTGGAGTCGCCAAGCTGTCGCAAAGTCATCGCAACGCGGAGTAGTCGACGTCCTTCCTAGAGTCCTCTTTCAAGGGGAAAGACTTGGAGTCGCCACCAATCATTTTAAGGTGTGACTAGTTACCCATTAAAAAATAAAAATAAAATGATCTACTTTTCCAAAGATAGGTTCGGGGGTTATTGAGTATAAGGAAGGTATTAGCACCCTACAACACTCATTTTTTTTTTAAAAAAAACATTATATTCTATTACCCAAATTTGTAATGAAAATTAATAAAACAAAAACTTATGAGAATTGACTAGTTAAACCGGTAGAGGTATTCCCTTACCGTCAACTTAAGTACCTCGGCCTATACATAATTATTACCTTAGTCAATCATATTTAAAACGTATTTGGTAAAAAAAAATGTCTCACTAGGTTTCATTGTAATTTTAAGAATAAAGTATAGTCGAATTTCGAAAGTAACAATATCGGTCAATTTATATTTGGATTCTCTTATCAAATATTGACCTTTAGAGTTTAAGTATTTAGTAACATCAACTCTATAATAGGATTGTGAAAATGTCTCATGTAAACTAATTCACACTTTAAAAAAATGTGAATATTATGAGTGGCACAAGCCATTCAAAAGAAACGTTTGAAATTCATATGAAAATTTGAAATTTAAAACTAGCTAAAGTTTTATTTTGGAAACTGAATCAATGCTAATTTAAAACTTATCTAGGAATCCAAAACATAATGAAGTTTGAAATTCAAAGACAATTCATAAATTAAATCCCAATAAGATATAGTTATAAAATTATAAGTTCAAGTAAAATTAATTTTCATTTTGAAAAAATGTGAATTACAACATATCTAAAGTTCATATTTAAAGTTTTAAATTCAAGCAATTTGGAATACGGTTAAGAATCTCCATAACTAAAAATTTAATATAATCATATTTAACAATGTTAATTTAGAATCCATATTCAACTTTAAAGTAAAAGTTTTGTTTAGATATTTTAAAGTAATTTTAAACTACAATTTATTTAAATTTCATGTTTAAAACTAGTTTAAAATTTATCAAACTTAAAATCATGTAATAGAGATTTCGTAGAAGATCCAAAATCAAGAATCCAATGGATTGAGAGATTAAGAACCTAATGATTAGTAAAATTGACAATAAAAATGAAAAAAAAGAAGATAAAATTAAAAAATTGGAGATATCCTTTAGAAACTTAAAGAAAAATCTGAGAAGCTGAAAAAAGAATGGGTGAGATTAGGGAAAAGAAGGAGCAAAATAAATAATAAAATTAATATAAATATAAACATATAAATAAAGAAAATAAAAAATGGGTGAGATTAAGGGGAAAGAATGAGCGAAATAAATAATAAAATTAATATAAATATAAAAAAAGTGTGAAAATCGAGAAGATTGAAAAAGAAAAAAAACACATTTACATAAAGCCAAGTGAGTCCACCACATTTTTTTAAAAAATAATATTGAAAGAAATAGGGTCCACTATATTTATTAAATAAAATAATATATAAAAGTAGTGAGCCCCACTATATTTATTGAATATAAAAAAACAAATAAATAATGAGAAGGGTCCACACTTTTATTAAATATCATCTTCTCTCCCCCTCCTCTTTCTTCGTCGCCAATTTCTCCTTCTATTCTTCCACTTTTCTACCTTTATTATGTAGGCGATGACAGTCGATGTGGGTCTTTGCAGAAAGTTACAATAATCTGTTGGAATGGAGGTCCACCCATCTCCAAAGTCGTTGTTCGCTTGATTGGTGTTCGTCGGAACACTTCTTTTTCTTTTCTCTCATCTTCTATACTTTTCACTCTATTCTCACTTAGTCTCAATATGTTTATTTCCTTTGTCCCTTTGTCTTCAATCTTTTCTTTCCCCCTATTTTATTTTTTCTTCCCTTTTTCCTTCTATATCTTTTTTTCTTCCCCTCCAACATTATGATCAATTTATAAAAGAAGCAAGGTAGGAGAATTGAGATTTTTTTTTTTTTTTTTTTTTTTTTGTAAATTCAAAATGAGAGAAAAGGGGAAAGAAGAACGTTGGGAGGAAGAAGAGGGAGTTGTTGGAGAGTGGTTAAAAGAAAAGAAAAAAACAACAACATCAACCACAATCATAATAATAGTAAGAAACAAAAGCATAATAATAAAAATAAGTTAGAAAATAAACGTAGTCAATAATAATAATAGTAATAATAATAATAAAATAAAATAAATTTGAATAAAAACAAACACAATAGTCACCTAAAAAAAAATTAAATTAAGTTAAAAATAAAAATTAAATTAACTTAAAAATAAATTTAAAAAAACATGGAAAAGAGAAAAAAAAACATAATAATAGTAATAATAAGGGTTGTTTTTAAATATAAAAAAATAAACTAAAATGTTTACAAAATATAGCAAAATTTTAGAACTATAATGATAAATGCTAATAGACATGTCTATTAGTGATATTGATAGATACTAATAGAAGTCTATCAGTGTCTATCATTGATAGTTCTAAAATTTTTATTTCTTGTAAATATTTTCAACAGTTTTACCATTTGAAATAATTTCTCTAATAATGAACGCCGGACAAAAAATGATGTCTACAAACTCCAAAACTGAAGAAATCCTCCATTGAAAATAAAGAATAATTGGTAGAAAAAAAAAATAATTACAGTGTAAAACTTGTGTTTCCTCAACCATGCCAGATTGAGCGCTACAAACACAACAAAAGTTGGTGAAAAGGTGATATTGCTCCAAAAGTTGGAGAATGGGATGGTTATGAGGAGAAATGAGAGGGGAAAAGAAATTTAAATTCTTTTTACCAAATTCATAAATGGAACATAAAAAGATGTTATGTTGTCCAATTTCTTTTTCTTTAATAGACATGTATTAAAATTGATTACGTTGTAATTGATATGATAAAGTTGTGTGATGTTCATTGGTTAATCGTAATTTTAATAAGTTGTTGAAAAAAATTGGTTAACAATAAAAGAAAAAGGAAAATAATGACTACTCACTAGATAGTTGATAATTCTCATAAATTAAAGGACTAAAATTGCCGAGAATAAAAATATAATTATTTCTTTTATTCTCATCTTCCGATTTCGAAGTTACAATTTCTATTTTAAATTTATTTTGAATTTTAAAAAATCACATATTTTTAATGGCAACAAAATTAGATTTGATTCGATTTTTTTGGCACATATATTTGATTCATTTTTAAGATACATCTTAACTAACAAAATCTTTAATGTAAAAAGACATTTATTAAGTGAAAACATTGTTTAATTAAGAAAAAAAGTAACGTACCAACCAGCATATACTGTAAGTTGAGCAACCTATCGACCTACATACACTATAATTATATAATTCTCATGCTTTGTCCACGGTTTCAAGTTTCCATTGCAAATTCGTAATCTGATTCTCTTTGTCATGCAAACAATGACTACTTGCTAACTAAACTAAAGAGACGATAGAAGAAAAATGGGCAATTATGAGAGAGAAAGGAGAGGAGGACAACAGTATCTAGCTATAGTGGAGTACAAGAAATGGCAAGGGGACAATCGACGACAAGCAACTGAATGCCTAGATGAGCTACTGGGTAGCACCACTGGGATTCAGGTGTGAACAGCGTTGACAGCTGAGTTTCGAGTCAGGACGGCGACACATTGGAGGAGATAGGCGGCTGGAGAACTAACGAAAAAGCAGAAGAATATGAGAATGGCGACTGGAGGACTAACGCGAAGAAGGAGAAGAAGATGAGAATGGAGGAGGGTTTATCACACGCATCCCGGGATTTTAGGTGAAAATTTGAAAAAAAAGTTTCCAAAAATTTTAATTACGCTAAGCTTAAATATTTTGATGGACAATTTAGAATTTTGAAAAAGCCTGAAAACATGAAAAAAATGACTCTCTACTATATTTCAAAATTTCATTCGGTTTTGACAAAAACTCAAATGAATCTTCAAATTAAGCTGTATACCATAATTTCCCTGGGCTAGTTGCATTGATGGAATTCATGCTCAAAATAATAGAATATTTAGTACAATGATAAAATAATTATATATATAGAACAAAAAATGGTAAAAAACTAAGAAGCCACGCTTAACCACCATTTTGCTTGCTTCTTCCCGATTTTCTCAAATTGAAATAGGGGTACATGAGTTGAGTTGGATTGGGCTAAGAATGTTTTTTAGACCAACCCAAAATTCGGGTTGGTTGGGTTGATAACCCAAAAGAACCAACTAAAATCTCCAATCCAACCTAGGTTGGGTTGTCGGCTTATAACTTATTATTATTTTTTAATTAAAAATATGTAAATTTATATACAACAATTGACTAATAACTAAAATCTCATAAAATTCAAATGCAAAATACCAAATCTTTATGATATTTATTGCAAATTTTAGACAAAGACAAATATGATAACAATTTTAAAAGAAAAAATATTAAAAATTCACACATTAATCAACCCAAAGTAATCCAACTTTAAACAAATGTATGTATGTATGTATGTTTTAGGACTAGATGCATAAACATAATTCAAGCTTAAAATAATAGAATATGTAGTACAAGGATAAAATAATTGCATATATAGATCAAAAAATGGTAAAAGACTAAAAAACCCATGCCTAGCCACCATTTTGTTCGCTTCTTTCCGATTTTCTCAAATTAAAAGCTATCACAGATAGCAGCTATCAGTGATAACCACAGATAGGTGCTATCACTGATAGTTTCTATCAATTGCTATCGATGATAGTTGCTATCAGCGATAGCTTTTAATTTGAGAAAAATTAATATAATCTTAAAATATTAGCTTTTAATTTGCTATCAATTATTAGTAGCTATCATTGATTCACTTTCATCAATTGGAATCAACGTTGAAATATTACTACTTCTTATCAGTGGCTATTAATGATAGATTTATAAATAGGGATCAAATTTGAAGGAAGACCAACAACTTTGATTACCATAGTAGTTATCACTAATAATCTTTTATCATGGCTATCACTGATAATAACTATCCGTTGTTATCACTAATAGACTTTCATCAATTAGAATCAATCTTGAAATATTAAAACTTAAGGCTATCAATGATAGATTTCTATAAATTGTTATCACCTTTGAAAGAAACTCGATATATAGATATCACCTAAGTTTTATTACTGATATCACTAACATCACTCATATTGTGGTTATCAGTGATAGCTTATTTCACTGATAACATCACTAATAAGATGCTATCAATGATCTCACTGATAGTTCTCTATCACCTATAACGGGCTATCAGTGGTAGCTTCTATCACCGATAACGTGCTATCGGGTAACTTCTATCATCGATAACATGCTATTAGTATTAGCTTCTATAATTGATAACATGCTATTAGTAGTAGCTCCTATCAATCATAGCCACCGAACACCTTTTTGCCCCTTTCTTGTCCTTCTCAAACATTTATAAGTCCCTTTTCTTTTCGATGATAGCTTCTATCACTGATAAACATGCTATTAGTGATAACTTTTAGGCATTTCACTTACATTTTCGTTCGAGATTCAACATTATTAATTAAATTCACAAGTTGGCTATCAATGATAGATTTCTATAAGTGGCTATTAACTACGAAAATATAATCAAAGATTAAACTATCAATGATAGAAAATATTAGTGGTTATCACTGATAGACTTTCATTTGCTATTTATATTTATTATTTGTTATAATAATCAAACTTGATGATTGACTAGTTGATGTTAAATCACTTATGAATTGAGTACTTTCAAGTCCTGCGTACGAATCTCAGCTTTATAATTCTTGTGAAAAAAAAAGGGAAGAAGAAAAAATTCAAATAAATGAAAAAAAAAATTAAAAAATAAGAGAAAGAGAAGAAGCAAAAATTGAAAAAATGAAAGAAAATTAAATAGAAAAAAGGAAGCAAAAAACCAGACAAATGAAAGAAAAACAAAAGAAAAAGAAAGGGAAGAAACAAAAAATCGGAGAAAAAAAGAAAAGAAAATAATTAGAAAAAAAGATAAGGGAAGAAGTAAAAATTGGAGAAAGGGAAAAAGATAAAAAAAAAAAAAAAGCAAGAACCAAAGAAAGAAAATAAAAATAAAAAAAAGGAATAAGCAAGAACCGAAGAAAGAAAATAAAAATAAAAATAAAGCAAGAACCGAAGAAATAAAAATTAAAAAAAAAAAGAAAAAAAGAAGGAAATGACAGAAAATAAAAAATAAAGGAAAGAAATAAAAATCGAATAAAGGAAAGAATAAAATAAAAAAAAAAGAGAAGAAGCAAAAACTAAAAAAAATAATAAAATGAAAAAAAAGAAAAAAAAAGGAGGGAAGAAGCAAAAATCGAAGAAGAGAAAAAAAATAAAAAAACTAAAAAAAAGTGTACAACAAGATAAGACAAGGGATGATGAAATTGGAAATTAAAAAAAAAAATCAAAGATTGACTAGTCAACTCATCTATATTTGTAAATATTTTAAAGATGTAATATATTTTAGATTTTTTCTCATATTCTACTATGTATTACAAATATCCTATGTTTTATTCATATATATAAAATTCGAATTGGGTTGGGTTAACCCAAATTTCTTTTTAGTCAACCTACAACCCAACCCAATTCAATAAAAATAGAAAAAGTTTAACTCAACCCAACCCTTATATTTTGGGTTGGGTAGTTTAGGTTGTTCGGGTTATTTGAACACCCATAATCACTGATAGCTCACCGATAGCAGCTATCGCGGATAGCCACTGATAGCTATAGTTGCTATCAATTATTATCACTGATAGTTGCTATAAGTGGTATCTTTTAATTTGAGAAATATTAATATAATATTGAAATATTAGCTTTTAATTTTCTATCAGTTATCAGTAGTTATCATTAATACACTTTCATCAATTGGAATCAACTTTGAAATATTCTATCAGTGGCTATTAATGATAGATTTTTATAAGTAGTTATCAACATTGAAAGAAAACCAACAACTTTGAAAGATTGAGCTATACCAGTGATGGAAAACTATTAGTGGCTATCACTAATAGACTTTAATAAATGACTATCAACTTTGAAAGATTAACACTATAACTATCACTAATAATCTTCTATCGTGACTATCACTTATAGCAACTATAAGTCGCTGACACTGATAGACTTTCATAAATTAGAATCAACCTTGAAATATTAACACTTAAGGCTAACAATGATAGACTTCTATAACTAGTTATAAACTTTTAAAAACACTCGATATATAGATTTCACCTAACTTCTATCATCAATATCATTAATATCACTCATATCATGGTTATCAGTGATAGCTTATTTCACTGATAATATGCTATCAATGATCTCAATGGTATCATGATAACAATGATCTCATTGATATCATATTCTATCACTGATAACATGCTATCAGTAGTAGTTTCTATTATCGATAACGTGCTATTAGTGGTAGCTTCTATCATCGATAACATGCTATCAGTGTTAGCTTCTATCACCGTAACAGGCTATCAATGGTAGCTTCTATCATTGAAAGCTACTGACCACCTTATTGTCCTTTTCCTTTCCAAACATTTATGCGGTCCCTTTTCTTTGCGATACTTCTCAAGGGCACTTTCGTAAAAATAGTGGACAACTGACCAAACCCTTCTTCTTCATTTGATTTCATAAACAAATATTACAGTACACAAATACACAAATATTTAAATTTGTGTCCTTCATTTGGGCCATCTATGTCATCTTTTCAAGTTTATTTCTGATAGACACCATACTCTTAAAGTCCTATAAAAAGAGAAAAACTATTGGCCTATTTGATATCGATCACGTTTCTCTTTTTCTTGAGAAATAAACTTATTTAATAACTATTCTCGTTTTTTATTTCAAACTTTTAAGAAATATTTCTAAAAATGGTGCAAATTGTGGACTAAAAATTAGTTTTTTTCCAAATCTATTTTCATTCGCTATTTATATTTTATGTTTTGTTATAATAATCAAACTTGATGATTAACTATTAAGTTACTTATGAGTTGAGTACTTTCAAGTTTTGGGTATGAAACCCAGCCTCATAATTCTTATGAAAAAAATGGAAGAATAAAAAACAAGATAAAGGAAATAAAATTTAAAAAAAAATGCAAAACCCAAAGAAAGGAAAGAAAAAAAAAAAGAAAAGGAAGAAGTAAAAACCAGGGAAAAATAAAAAAAGAAAGAAAGAAACAAAAACTAAAAAAAGAAAAAGAAAAGGAAGAAGAAGGTGTGCAATAAGATAAGACAATAGAGGGTGAAATAAAAAATTAGAAAAAACTCAAAAATTGACTGGCCAACACTTTCATATTTACAAATATTTTAAATAGGTGATATATTTTTAGATTTTTTCTCTTATTTTACCATCTATTACAAATATCTATTTTCCTATTATAAAAAATACCCTCTGCTCGTGGGCTTACAAAAAGCGATTTGGGCCTGGGCTTTATTTCTGTGTTTCTTAGTGGGCTCGTTTCCAGGCCCATTAAACCACGAACCGTTACGAAACTTATATATAGATCGAGTCGAATCGGCAAAATGGTTGCGTCGTTTCGAAGCAAAGGATTGATTCCGATCCGAAGTCCTAAAACCGAGCATTGAAGTAACTGCTGTTTGCATATTCCATTGCTGTAATCGGAGTGTACTTGAAGAAGCTCAGAAGACGATAATGGCTGCTATTAACGAAAGCTCTTCAGCTAAACGGTGGCTTCCACTTGAAGCTAACCCTGATGTTATGAACCAGGTATGGATTTGAGCTCTGGTTAGTGGAAAGACAATTCGGAGGGTGAGAATTGAAGAAGATTCCGGTTTTCTATCTCGATTTTGAAGTTTCCTTTGATAGGATATAGTTTCTTTAAGTGTCAATGCGTTTTCTTGATGTATATCTATACGGTTTTCGTGTCTGTTTCTTGGTTTTGGAATTACGTAGAATGTTTCTGGTCTTTTTCTTTTTTCTTGTTTTTACTGGCATTGCTGTTTTTTTTTTCCTGGAAATGTAACATAGGTAATTGGTGCTTTGTGTAGCGAGCTGCATGTTGTTGAAATGAGAAAGAATTATGGAAGAAGATATAGAACATTTTTCTTTTTTGTCAATTTCGTTTGGTCCTTTGGATATGAATTTATGATTCTTAGTTTATCTTGATAAAGATGGTGTATGTTATTGGAATCAGGGCTACTTTTGAAGTGATCGTTTTCTTTTCCTTCCATTGAAATAATGTTTTGCTACCATATATACATATACATACAAAACCAATTGCTGCATGATTTTAGAAGATGATAGAATTATCAAGTTTCCTTCCTTCGTTTATCTGGCATCTTTTTTTTGGTTGCAAGAACTTCCATATTACCTCTAATGTTTGACTAACTTCTGTTTTGTTATTGCAAAGTTCCTTTGGGGTCTCGGTCTTCCTAAAGATGAAGCAGAGTGCAATGATGTTTATGGCTTGGATGATGAACTCTTGAACATGGTGCCTAAGCCTGTACTGGCGGTGCTGTTTCTTTATCCCGTCACCCAAAAGGTTTGCTTGCGGATAAAGTTCAGTTTTAACCTATGGATTTGAAGAATTCCATTGACATGTAATGAAGAAATAGTTTTCCATTTTCTAAATGTTCTAATGTTTTCAGAGTGAAGAAGAGAGACTGCAACAAGAAAAAGATGCAAAGAAGGTGAGTATGAGCAGTGACAAGTTAAGCAAGTGTATTAAGTCCTCTCATATATTATGTCATACCACTAGGCTGAACCATGTAGATGCGTTTTCCCTAAATTAGGATGTTACCTGATGTTTGTCCGTTGTATCAAAGGTTCTGTCATAACTTGTTTCAAATTTTCCATCTGCAAATCACGTAAAATGTTTCAAGAAATGGTGAGAGATGCTAGACAATAAAAAATGGTATCACTAATATTCACAAAAATAAAATGTCTGTCTGGTTACATAATGTAGTATGGACAGTCCAATTTTGGTGCGTTTTATTGGGCTTTTTTTCTTTTTCTTTTTAATACTATATTTAAAACGTTTTATAACTGTAAGTGTTATCTATAATAAGGCTCTTTCCTTTCTGTTGTGACTCTAGGATTATAGCGATCAAGTATACTTTATGAAACAAACTATTGACAATGCCTGTGGAACTATTGGACTTCTTCATGCCATAGGGAACATTACTTCGGAGATTAAGCTTTGTAAGTACTGAGTGATGCTAGCCAATTTAACGAGGTGAAATATATCTGAGTCTGAGTGATGCTACCCAGAGGCCTGTCTTGTATCTGTTCTCCTCTTGTTTGCACTTACAGAGTACAATAGAGAATTGGTCATTTAAGGAGTGAAGAAAGCTATCTATCGTTGAAAAAAAGCAGCACATGATTTAAGTATGAAAGTGAAACTAAGAGTTATTCTGCCGGGTCATTCATATGTTTAATTTGGCGACCTTGTCCAGGTAGCATGGAGGTTTGAGTATCTTCAGTTCTGTGGCTGGCCACGCTCATTATACTTAATCATGTTGAAGTTTCATCAGTGTCTACTTCCTGAGTGATTACTTTGCTGCTGTCATGATATTCTTTCAGTTCTGGCACACTCGTTCTTATCTCCTGTTTTTCTTTCTTTTTTTTTTTTTTTTTTGTGTGTGAAGCCGAGGAATCATTCTTGGATAGGTTCTTCAAGTCTACCAGAAGCATGGATCCGATGGAGGTTCTATTTACAAACACATGCTTCTCTCCCCACTCCCCTCCTCCCTTCCCACCCCCATTACCACCCAAAAATATTCCTTTCAAGAAAAGGACAAACATAACTTGAAACACAAGGAAGAAAATATTATATTTCTCTATCCTTTCATTTTCCAGCTGGTGTTTTCTTCTAATAGCTGTATGTTGTTCACTTTGGTAGCGTGCAGCATTTCTTGAGAAAAACAACGAAATGGAAGTTGCGCATTCAGTAGCAGCAACTGCTGGTGATACAGCAGTAAGATTCTCTTAAGTTAACTGAATTATGGTTGCGAAGAAGAATAGAATAATTTTTTTGTTTGTTTTCTTTGAGTGTGTTAAAAATAGATGGATATACAATTTTTTCCCCATTTTATAGCTATAAATTTCATGGGAAAGAGGGGTGCTTTTTACCAAGGGAGCTGAATTTTAATAATTAAATTGTAGATGATCAGTGAAAATGGACTATCTGATAACAAGTAGATAAGAGATCCAATGAACATAAAATTAATTCACCGGAACAAATGCTCTTTATTTCTCCCTGTATATGAATGCGCTTATACGAGTGTATACACCTTTTCTATTGATTTAACTCTGTCGAGTTCTATTCATTTTCTTCCTATCTTTTAAGTAAATTTATATCATTATGTGTTCATGCAATATCCATTTTTGGCTTATTTTTCCTTCAACTGATTACTGGCAGGCTCCAGAAAACGTTGATACTCACTTTATCTGCTTCACATGTGTGGATGGTACACACTTATTGGAACTCTCTCTCTCTCTCTCCCCCCCCCCATATATATATAAGGAGAAAAAATTGCTTCTTTTTCATGTCTACATTGAATTGCATGATCAGATTTTGAAGAAATGATCTAATCTACAATATCCTAATTGCTGGTTTATATAGGGAAACTTTATGAGCTCGACGGGGTAAAATCAGAACCAATATCACATGGTCCATCATCACCCAGCAGTCTATTACAGGTAAATAATTGCTCTGAAAGATCATCCAGAAGAATCAATCGTGAAAGCAAAAAAGCATATGTTGTTCTGTTTGAATCGCGTTGTATGTTTGTCATATTTTGGCCCAATTATTTCATTAATGAATCGTACACAACAAAATATTACATTTATCTGCATTAAATGAAATGATTGATGAAACCACAGGATGCAGCTCAAGTCATAAAAGGCATAATCTCGAGCAATCCCGACTCACTGAGATTCAATGTCATTGCCATTTCAAAAAAAGCTGGGGATGCATCTGAAGGCGACCAAGGTTCGATCTGATCTTGGAATGACCAAATTCTATGCCTACTTATCGTCATATGTAGATGAGTGTATGAGGAATCTGTTAACTTGTAATGACACGTTTCCGATTTTACCATAGTTTAACAAAGTGTTTAGTACTCGCATCAGATATTTTGTGGTTTTAGAAAAAAGTTGTTCATTGCTTTGTTATTCAAGATATGGAAGGTTGACAAGAATGCAAGTGATATTGATTGATTTGTGTAATCGACAAATCAAATCATAAAAGACTCAAATTAGTCTAAAATTATGAGTCTAAATTTTGACCCAAAATTTTGGATTTGGAAAATTAGCCGGCATCTTGCCTTCTTGAATATAGTAGTAAGTTATTGGGGGAAGATATTGAAGATGACTTTGTAAGATGGCTGAAGTTTGTTTGGTAATTTCAAGTTTTGTCATATTCATAATTTTGAAATGTATTAAGTTTATGTTTGTGAATGATTTTGAAAGGATTAAAATCACTTTTATCATGTTTAAAATTATTCTAAAACAGATTTTTAATAATATTTAAATTCATATTTCTAAATGCAACTTTTATATAGATCTAATTTTGAATGATTAAAATCATGTTTCATACTTTTTTTTTTTTTTTCTTTTCTTTTGTTTTGGGAGTAAAAATCTTTTAGAGTTATGAAAGAAATCTTAGATTTTAGAATGGTGTGATAAAGATCTAGAACAAAAATTGGATTGTCACTTATTTTAAGTTATTATCATATCGTTAAAGTCGCATGCTTACGAAAACTTTATAATTGCAACAAGAATAAGATTATTTTTTAGACAGAATAAAGTCTAGCTTTATTTAGCTCAACATATATTTTGTGAAGGTCAAGTTCTTGAATTATTACACGTTGTAACTATTTATTATATGGTTCAAATTTAGCCAGATCGAGTTTAATATCATGTCAAACTCGTGTCACACCTAAATAAGTTTTTTTCCTTTTCTTTTTATAATGTTCTTTCATTGTAATCTAGGTTCTTGGAAATTAAATTAATACAAATCTTAAATAAGAAGGATTTGATTGTTACGCATAAAGTTTAGGTGTGTGTGTGTTTTTTATAGAAGAAAACAAATTATTACATATAAAAAAGCCCCTTGAGATTATAAAATCAAAATTATGAACTGAGGAAAATGAAAGGTGGTTGTTTCATTTCGACAGATCTTTATGTTGTTTACTGCTTGGATGTATCATTATTTCCGATCAAGTTCAGCCCTTCCGATTAAACTAGTATAAAACTTGAATTATATTGATTAGAGTCATAATCCAATGCTATCACTTTCTAATCCGAATCTTGGAAGGAAGTTACCTGGAATAGGGAAAATGAAAGCCTTCCAGAAGCAATCATATTTTTCTAATAAATTTGGAAAAGTATTCCATACTATCTCCATTATTTAAGAATTGTGTGACTCATAAGATAAAATAATATGTATTTTTTAAACATATATAATGATATATTATTATACCAAATGCTAAATTGAAGAGAGATGCATTATTGGATAAAATTTATAGTACTACCTAGTAGTAAGTACTGCTTTAACTCAATTTTGAGTCTTTTGACTTGTTATTAGATAATATAATATTTTAATCTATATAGATCATAATGTTAAGACTTAGTTTGGGATTGTTGTAGGTTTTAAAATAATTGTTAGTAGTTATATTTTTCAAAAAGTCAACGGTAAGAACTAAAATAGTGTTTGGTAAAGTTTAATTTTGAATTATAAAAAATTGGTTACGGTGTGTAGTAAATTAATATTAAATTTGTGTATTTTAGTTATATGAATAAAATTAGATTATTATTTTAATTATTTTTTATATTTATATTTAATTTATGATTTATTATAATATATTTATTTGAAAATATGTATTATTTGGATTGAAACCAATTTTGTTTAGTTAACTTTTTTATATACATATTTTTAAAATTATTATAAGAAATTGAACCTATTAAAATTTGGAATCAATGTGAGAAAATAAATTAATGAAATGAAAATTTGAGATGAATAAAGAAAGATACCAAATTTTTAATAAAACTATAATCTAAAAGCTCCATTAAATACATTTTACACATTAGAACAAATTTAAAAACAATACTAGATAGATGAATAAATAAGTTGTTTTACCAAAAAGCTGTTAACATTCTCCTAAATAGCTTTTAAGATTACAAAAGCAATCCCAAACGGAGCCTTAGAATAATAACGAATGAAGGTAGTATGTAAATGGACAACTATAATACTAGTCTAGTGGATATTTTTCCATAATACTAAAAATTGTCCTAATAAATTCTCATACCTTCCACTCTACTAAATTTAATTGGATATTTATAAAATTTCTAGTATTAGAAGAATTTGGAATTTTCTATACTCACTCCATCTATTATGCACCACGTCATTATGCTTTAAAAAATTAAGTGGGATCTTCTGATATTAATGTGGGGTAAATCAATATTTACGAAAGACAAATCTACAATGTGAGTAAAGGGAGTGATACTCCGATAGTACTAGAATTTTTTCAACATCAACTGGATCTTAAATCTCACAAAAAAAAAAAAGTTTGAAAGAATAGAAATTCATAAGTATATCCCAAAACAAAGTATTCACTTTGGAGGTATAAAATAAGGTATTTCAATTAATGTTGACATATCAACATTTTCACATAGTTATGGAGTTTGACACTGATAGAAGGAATGAATCGATATCTCGATTATAACGTTAGAAAAATTGATAAGAGATAAGAAGAAGCAACAAACTAATGTTATTAATATTAAGATAAAAAAAATAATATGTTGGTATATATACATATACACATCATCCTCACTTGCCTTGAATGCTTCTAAAAGTGAAAGTTGTCTCCTAAACCGAGACGAGTTCTTTCAGCATGTTTTGTCCTCACTCACATGTATCCTAGAAAAATTTCCAGGAAGTCGCCCAACATAGAAGATTGCTCCAAGCTAAGCATGCTTAATTTTGATGTTCTTATGATTGAGCCACCGAAAAGGAAGATGCATCTTGTTGGTATAGGTAGTAATTTTCAATTCTTTTGAGCCTTTCTTAACCATACTTTCATGTCCTCAGGATCCCTTTGATTCGGATGTGATATTGGTTCATTCATGTACCCCTTCTAAACTCGGGTCGTTACGTATACACATATAGATATACATATATAAATACACACATACATACATATATACATACATAAATATGTATTATATCCCATAGCGTCGTTTTAGATCTGGGATCGAGCCAAGTATCACAACTTCTTCTACCCATTCTGTATATTGTCCTTTTTTTTTTGGGCTTGGAATACAAAATTTTTAGTAGACGAGATTTTACGAAAAAGTTCTTCATATTCATAGGGAGAACAACTATATTTTTTAATGTGAATTTAACATAATAGGTGAGAAACAACTATTTAAAAACTAATAATTTAATTGATTTAATTGAAAAAATAAAATTCTCTTTTGCGAGAACCTTAAGTATCACTTCACTATATATAACATATAACCGAACCCTTTTTTTCAAGACCAACTCGTCAGTAGTTAATAATCCTAGTGATTGAATTTAGATTCTATTCTGATAGGAAATGAGATATTCAAATGATTTATTTTTTATCGAATGACTATTCATCTATTGTATTTTCATGTAAATAGGGGCAAGAAAGCTCTATGGAAAAAAGATGGTTAAATTTGATGTAGTCTAACAGGGATTTAGAATACAGGTGTAGGCTAAGTAAATCAATCAATAGTCTTGGTCCTATTGAAAGTTACATATTTATATACATATACATATACTATATTAAAAGGGATTACAAGGGGAGAATTTTCTCATTCCCTTTTTGTCCTTACGTATTTTAATAATTCCTTTCTTGCCCTCATAACTCCTCAAACTGTTTAGATGACTCTTCAACTTACATAGTAGTTCATATGTCCATTGATATTGAAAGAACATGACTATTTAGGTTTGATGAGGATAAGACACATCTCTTCCATTGTAAGGGCATGAATGTATGATGTAACTATAAAAATAAAGAAATTAATGGTCAATGCATTCATTATCATTGAAAACTTTCAAATTCCACAAAATATTAAAAAGCAAAATCTATATCATCGATATTTATATCTATAATATATTAAAAGGAGCAATATGGGGAGAATTTTCACCTTTTTGCCCTTGAATCTTTTAAAATTTTCCACTTTGCCCTCATTTAATATTTTCTATTTTGCCACCACACTTAAACGTACAATATCACACATTTGAAATACTCTTGACACATCATTTCATAAGATACATCCCTTTACAAAATTGCATCACTACATAGACACATTTCTTCATATTATAACTACTCAAACTTCAAATCATAAATACAAATTTTCATTTTTAGAATGTTATCGAAATTTTAGATTGATTTTTAGAATGTTCTTTGGCCACATCTCTTCATTTTTAGAATGTTATCGAAATTTTTAGATTGATGTTTTCGTTCTCCATTTCAAGGTGGTCTTGATCCTTCTTCATATCTTTGTGATTTCGTTGGCCATTTTGATATGATGTTTATATATATAAATTGTTAGAAGAAATATATTTTACTAAATATATGGGTCATGTATCTATGAAATATACCCTATTTGGCGAGGTAGTTTCACAAATCTTTTCTAGTTTTTTTCTTATTTCTTTTCCCCCAATATTTTTTTCTTCTCTTTGTTTTCTGGTTCAGGTGCACAGGCGCATCACAGGTCTTTTAGCGCCGCCACACTAGTTTCCTCACTTCCATTGTCGTGTCGTCGTTGATCTGGTCTAATTACCACAGCCGTATAAAATTAATTAACGTGAAGGGGAGGGAGATGCAATTTCAAAATTTAGGTAAATAGTATATATAACATTTTTCTTTTTTAGTTTAATTTTACATTCATTTTTTATGTGAAAATTTTTAATGATTCCTATTTTTCCTTATATCCCTCCATTTTGGAACTTTTGGAAAAATTAGTTCTTTATAAAAACATCATCAATTTATATATATTTTTTCTTTTATAGGAATTACATATATTTGTGGTTGCTCCTCAAATTTGCTCTCTTTACAACTCCAAGATAGGGAATAAATTGAATCATAATGAATGCATGAAAAAAATAGAGAGAAGAAGAAGAGAGATTTAATCTTATGGATTTTTTTTTTTCAAACTCGGTGGTGATTCAGTTATTATATCCATTCCCTTTCATTTTTCATTCTATACTTTAAATTTTCTTCTATTTATTTTGATAGGTTGAATTTATCGTTATACTCCTGGAGTCTCGTTGTTTTGTAAAGATACACATTGTTTAATGAATAAAATAAGTGTTATTTAATTCTGGCATTTACTCATATCCAATAAACAAAGCTCCTTGGAACATATGAGAAGTAAGTATTCACACTTATTCAGTTAATCGAACTTGAGGCAAAATTTCAAGGACGGAATTTCTCTAAAGGGAAGGTAAATTATAAACCCCTAAACTCGATTTACTAGTTAATTATGCTTAAGTCCTCTTAATTATGTGTTTAATATCATTGTAAGTCTATGTTTATGATAATTGTAATGTTTGTAATGATATAAAAGGTAAGAGCATGTATGAGATGTTAAGGGAGAAGAAAATTTCCAAGTGTTAAAGGATGGCCTCGAGCATTTTAAAGGTAGAAAATATTCTAAGTATAAAGTATGAGCTCTCACGATGTAAACTTCCTTTATGTCCTCTCCAAGGCTCGTAAGGTGTTTCAGAAACACTTTTTGAGGGAACCATGTTCAAAATATACACTGCAGTTTCAACTGCGTGTCCCTAAAAAGAATTTGGTAACTGAGCATAACTCATCATGGAACAAACCATGTCCAACAAGGTTCTGTTTCTTCTTTCTGCCACACCATTTTGTTGAGGTGTGCCAGGGGCTGTGAGTTGAGACTGCATTCCATGTACTATCAAATGACTCTGAATACCATAGAGTATGGCATCGTGTATCGAGTATTTCACAAAATATCATCGAGTTGCTCATCAAGTATGGCATCGCGCATCGAGTATTGGGCAGTGGCTGAAAATCCAGTTCTTGCTGCGCGACCTTCTTCACTTCTTTCTTCAATGAAGCGAAAACGCAATTAGTCACTCGAGAGAATACTTAATTTTTGAATGCATCAAGCTAGGGCATCGACTGAACCATGTCCAACAAGGTTCTGTTTCTCCTCTCCGCTACACCATTCTGCTGAGGTATACCCGATATTGAGAGTTAGTAAATACTACACGATCGTTTAGCCTAGGCTATACGATACGACCAACCTTTGGTCTTCTTCCTCGATGAGAACTGCATCTCCATGCTTCAAAACTTCATCACGAATGACTCAAAAAACTTCAAACACTTTGAATACAGACTTGATTGCTTGTTAATTATGCCTAAAAAACGCAGGGGCCCTTACAAATTAATACTTTGTAAACTTAAAGAAAGCTTTAAACAGATGCAACACAAAAAGAAGGGCATAAAGGAAATGTATGAATTCTTGGCTTAAATGAAACATAGTGCAACCCAAATGAATATTGCACGTGAAAGTGTGTCAAATCTAGCATCATTCGAAAGTCGACTCGAGAACCTCAACATAATTCCTAAGCCCGTTGAAATCTCCAACCCAGGTGCAAATCTAGCATCAAATAGATTTCAAGGAAATAATTCCCTTTTTCTTCAATTTTGATTTACAAATTAATTTCTAAAATCAATTTTTTTTTGTTTTAAAAAATGAAATATTTATTAACTTTACAAAATTAATTCATTGATTAATTTTCTGATAAAATTAATAATAAATAATCAATTAAATAATTTATCTCCCTACAAAGATCTATCTCTTGCCATAAAAGAGTCATTTTATTGAAATAGGATGTTACGTCCATAGTTCCTTGCTTGCATTCATGTGCCTGTTTCCGTAATGTATAGAGCCGGGATGCATCCCGCCAGTTGAAAAACCATGAACGAAACTACCCAACTCATGACTTGGAATTGGCAGCGGTGGTGTTTGCCCTGAAGATCTAGAGGCACTACTTGTATGGGGAAAAGATCTAGGTTTTCACCGACCACAAGAGTCTGAAATACTTCTTCACCCAAAAAGAGTTAAACATGATGCAACGCAAGTGGCTCGAGAGTTTAAAGGATTACGACAGCGAGATTCTTTACCACCCAGGCAAGGCGAATGTGGTAGCCGATGCCCTCAGTTAGAAGGTCGTTCATTCAGCTGCCTTGATCACTAAACAGGTTCAGTTGTGTAAGGATCTGGATCGAGCAGAGATTGCGATGGTTATTTGATTAGTATGGGTGAGAGTGGCCAAATTGCTAACTCAACAAGCCTATCTTTTTGGGGATTTGTCTGATTTGTGAGCTGGAAACTCAGTTACACAAGATGGAATTCACTCCTTCCCCGAAGTAGGGGTAAGTAGATAGACTGCTCCCTTAAGGATTGATTCCAGGATCATCGACTCGGCTACAACTCTGACATTACTCAACCTTAATGTTCGCCTGACTCCATTTGATGACATTCCTCTCGAAGATGCCACTCTTTACCATTAACTTGTTGGCAGCCTTATTTATCTGTCAGTGACTCATCCTGACATTGCATATGCTGTTCACATTGTAAGTCAGTTACTTGCACTCGATGTGTTTTTCGTGCTTATGGCTTCTAGGTTACTTGCACTCGAAAGTTCTAGGTTACAATAAAGAGTGATAGGAAGATACATATTTGGAACAACTTCCAAATCGGTCAAGAACTTTATGATCCATACCACTTTTTTAGCTGCTTTACTGGCAGCTACATACTCAGCTTCCATGGTGGAATCAGTAATACAACTTTATTTGATACTCCTCCACACTATAGCTCCTCCGTTCAGAGTAAGTAAGCTGGATCCTCCAATATAACTACTGGCATAAGGGATAGACTTGGTAATAAAGTTGAGTTGATAACAAGAAGTTGCTAAAAGTGGGTTTGGAGCATTACAAGATAGTATGTTTTCTCTTGCATGGGCAATGAGTTAACTAGGTTTAGAGAGTATGAGTAATCCAAGCTAGGACTTATGAATCAAGAAGGTTTTATTGTAAAAACTAACTTCAGGGATCAATTATGAGTAAACGATCGTGCAGTAGCGAGCTAAACGATCGTGCAACATCTACTAAATGATCGCATAGTTTTGCTAGACGATCGCTTGCCCGAAGTAAACGATCGTGTAGTGTCTGTAGGTGATAGACCGGGCTAAACGATGAGCTAAATGATCGTATAGCTTTTGCTAGACGATCGCTTGGCTTTATCAAGTTTAAGTAAACAACCAAAATGGTCTATAGTACATGATTAAGGTTGGGTACCTTATTCTGGTAACACTATTGGATGCGGCCTACTTTGTAGCTGTTACAAGTTGTTGTAAAGATACTTAAAACGAAGTGATCCAGATTCATTCATGTATTGACATGATAAGTGAGGGCGATGCATGTATAGATTTTAATTATTTCATTAATTTTTATAAGTGTTATAAGTTAATGAAATTGGAATTAAAATCTATAATCACAGTTGCATGCAAACATAGGTTAAATTAATTTTAAATGGTTTAAAATTGGTTACACCTAGACCTATGTAATAATATTTCTAATGAGATTAGAAATAGGTTTAATATTTTAATTAACCTTAGGATGAACTTGGATTAAATAAAAGATTAAATTTATAACATAAATGTTTATAAGGTACCTTTGTCTAAGGAAAGTTCTGTCTTGGTTGGGGTATTTAAGCCGAGGAAAATAGAACATCCCTATCTGAAAACCAACCTAGAATGTGAATTAGACAATTATATTATAAACATGCAATGAAAGATTAATGTTTATTAAAATGTTTAATAAACAAGAATCATTATTGTTAAAGTGATATACTACTGATATACTATTAACATTATATTCTTGAAAGTTGTTTCATATGTATATATACTTGCTGATACACTTAAAAGTTGATTGATATGTGATATACTATTGATACACATAGAATGTTAATCCTGATCATTCATGTGGAGACATGCGAGTGGGGGTGTCCTAAAAAAACAAGTTTGTACAAGACCAGACCACGAAGTGCTTAGTCTTGTTATATAACGCCGTTCATGATAGAGACTTTCATTTCACTAGGATGACCATAGGTAACATGACCTTAATCCTGAGTGAGGGTAAAGTTGAGTTGGTATATTTTACCAACTCACCCCAACTCACTCTAACTCTCTCTCTTTTCAATATTTTCAATGGCTCCACCGAGGGTCACTATCGACAACTATTGTTTGCCATACTCCGAGAACCAACTTCGAACTCCAACAACCACCATTGATGACAACTATGGCGACCAATTCTGGGCTCCAGCAACCATCTTCAATGCTAACTACAACGACCGATTTAGGTTCCGGCAACCACCTTCGATGACAACTCTGATGACCCAACTCTGACGACCACTTGTAGCAAGGAATATCTCGTGGAATTGGAAGAATTCAAGAATAAGACATCCAGTTTCAAGAGGAGATTTTGCTGCAATTGTTGATCGACAAAGGTATATTACTTAACCATTTTCTTGATTATTTTTATTTTTAATTATTTCAAAAATCAAGGAACGCGATCACGTGCTTCCATAGGGATTCAATTCCCTTCAAAAGACACCATGAAAATATCTTCAGAATTGTTAAAAATGGTAGAAGGTGAAGACAGGGTTATTGTTAGGGTTGATGACTCGAACTACTCGAACCGGCCTTCAATGCTCCAAATGAGGTTGAACAGGTCAGAGAGGGTTGACGGGACCAGAAAAGCTACACGATCGACCAACTCTTCGTCTTCTTCTTTGTTGAGAACCACATCTCCATGCTTCGAAACTTCATCACGAACGACTCGACTAACTCAAACTCTTTGAATTATAGACTCGTTAACATGTTAATTACGCCCAAAAACACAGGGGCCCTTACAATATGATACTGGGGTATGCCTTAGTTTATTGTATATTGTACATTTTTTATATTGTATTGTACATTAGTCTCCCGAGGCATTAGGACAAGTGGGAGAGCCCACATTTCTGGATTTCTCACACCGAGAATACCAAGGTAGCCATTGTAGTGGTATCATACTCAACTTAACTAAGTCGAGGTTATTTGGAGGTCGTTCGCTGTGTTCGTGGTTGCTGTGGATTGTGTTAGTTCACCCTTCATGAACCTATAAAAATGTAAGAGTGTCTACATTTTAATGGAAATTTAATACTATGTTTTTTTCGATTTTATAATTGATTAACCATTTTTAATTGTATGCTACATATCCATTGATGGTAACATCAACAAAGGTTATTATATTGACAAACCATTTTTTGGTCTGTCAATAATAGCATAGAGTAGATATTTCAATAAATCATTTTTACGTATGTTATTAATAAACTGATGCATGCCTATTATTTATAGTCTGATATGAAATAATCAACAATGAAGGAAAAAATGTCTAAATAGGTGTTTTGCCCCTATAGTTATATCTAACTCCTTAATTGCCACCGATTCCTCTAGTGAACAATAAGTCATAGTCCTACTATGACTGAGTCATTTCTTCCAAAGAGAGAGTGTGGCTATTATGTTCAAGACTTGGAATCAGCCCTTAAGGGAGCAATTTATCTACTTACTCTTGCTTCGGGGAAGGAATGAATTCTGTTTTGTGTAGCTGAGTTCCAACACCATAATTAGACGAATCCTTAAAAAGGTAGGCTTGTTGAATTGGCAATCTGGCCACTCGTGGGTTTCCTCCTCACTGTCGATCGCTCGTCCCTGTTGTCTAGTGTCGTGTTTCGCCTAGCGCCATCGACTAGCCATTGATCCGGATGGTTGATTTGTCCACTCGTTGCCTGGCTGGATCTGCAATTCATTAGTCAAGAATCGCTCACAGCGATCTCCTTTCGGCCACCGACGAACGTGCTCCAACTTTACTGGTCTGACTCAATTAAATTATAGACTCTTGGGAAGATATATAAACTCATCAAGCAGAGCCAATTACAAATTTAAATGAAAAATTAAAGAGAAATTAAAAGCCAAAACTCAAAACCGTCAGAACCAGACCAGTAGAGTCTGAACCGGACCAGCCACAAACCATTTGAAGCCGAACCGGACTAGACCTCAAGAGAACTGGTCAAACCGGCTGCTCTTGCTCTCGCTCACTATCTCACTAAGGCTGATCGTTTAGCATTGACGACCATCGTCATGCGTTTTTCCTGATCATTTCTGTTAAACCAAACAATCTGTTAAATTAATCTTCAAATATATAGTTTAATTTAATTATTATTTTAGTTAATATAAGTAAAGTTATATTATGAAAATAATGCCCTTGAGAGTTATCTCACGATGTGAAGTGAGTTATTTGATAACTCCCTCACATCTCTCATATGGCCATTAATAGGGGAGACCTTGACTTCTTCCTTTTATTTTATGTTATCAGTATCCTTAGGTTAGTTTTTATTCTATTTTCGAATTATGTATGTGTGTTGGACGTATTTCATTGGTCTGTCTATGAATCGATGAGGTAATTCTTTTGTTTAGTTCTTGGATCGAGCATTCTTGTGATTTGATAAGTTTTCTGAATTTTGAAATTGTAGTTGAAAACCAATGGAATAATATTAAGTGACACTAAGGTAGGAACCTACCATCAATTAAAATATTATTAAATTTTTTTAGATAATTTCTAAAATGATCTTCTACCTAGAAATTTGCACTTGAATTTGGTTTGGGGTTTATTTAAAAACCAAAACATAAACCCCAAAATCAATTTATGAAATCCTAAAATGTAAGGCAAATTGAAAATCATTTAAGAAAATTTAAAGAAAAGAAAATACAATAAGAGAAATCCATTGATAGCTTTGGAAATAATTACGATAGATAAGAGAAAAAAGATAATAATATTAAATTTTTGAAATCCAATAAACGAATCCATGACTATAATACGAATACTTTAACTTTATATAGAAACATAAAAGTGGATCAAGTGATAATATATAGCCAAAAAAGTCTATCTCTTCTCAAAATCTCAAAAGGTACTGAGTTGGAATCCTCGAGAGGATTGGTATTACTCCTTTATTATTAAAATTTTTTACAGTGGATGAGATTGGGTATCTCGTCATGATGTAATTTTGACCAAATCCATTTAATTTTAAAATTAATTCTAATAATCAATTTTAAAATTAAATGAATATTAAATAACTAATTAAACATAGATAAAAGTTTTTGTTTTATCGTGTAGACGATCGCGGGTTGCTTTGTACACGATGGTTAGAGAAGCGATGCTTTACCCGGGTGGTTCAAGACTCGGTTCACCTGTTTGAACTGGAGACTCCATGTCTTTGTAATAGTTAGCTTTCCTTTTGTGTTTTTAAGACAATTTTACCTGGTTCATCAACTTTGATTGTTTATACATGTGATGTATGGTACTTATATGCCAAAGTGTTTGTCGCTCACTACTACACGATAGTCTAGCGTGTGCAACTCCAACGCCCAGCGCCCATGTCCGTGCACACTTGGGAGCTGTCGCATGCTTTGCTAACCTCTCAAGACATTGGCTGCCGCATACTTTTTTCTGTGTAGGTACAATGTGATGGCGCATATGAAATTGTGATCCAAGGATACAATGCGATGGCGCACTTGAGTTTGCGATCGCAAGAAGTACCTCAAAAGCGATTGCATAAAGACCTTACATAAAGGTGACATTCCCTCAATTAATTTGAACACTTCAAATTAATCTAAAGATTAAATCCTTATTGAGCTACAGTGGAGACCTTATGGACTTGTAGATTAAAGCTCCAACAGTACTCAGATAAATAATTAAACTCTTTAATTAAATTACCCAACATCCATTAATTGTTGGTCACTCCACTAAAGACCAACAACTGCACTCTTCGCACTACCAAAAACCACAACCACCCACTTACATTACGAATTGCTTTGTACCTATACAGATAAACATAAATAGTAGTCTATCGCGATCTATCGTAATCTATCGTGATATTTTCCTATTATTTAAAAATATTTTCAGTAGTTTATCATTTAAAATAATTTCCCAAAACATTATGCTAATATTTTTTTAAAGCAAAAGTATAACAATCCGAAAGCCAACAACCATAATCCTAATCCCTTTTGAGAGAACTTAATTAATTTTTTTGAATAGTTACAAGGTTTGTACTTTGCACAATATTAGCTTTAACAATCTTAATGACTTTCAAAGATAACCCCAATCCGAGTGTTAACTCTAAAAAAGAGCTATTATTCCTAACTTAATTCAGACTTGTTATTGAATTTTACGTGTTTATTTTCCTATTTTGTAGGTATTGAGCAATCAAGAGGTAGAATTAATTATTTGGTGAAGAGCAGCTAGTTCGACCGGTTTACACAAGGTTCAATCCAGTTCAGCCTCAAATGGTTTTGGTTGGTCTGGTTTAGGATTTGTTGGTCCGATTCAGACTCATCCAGCCCTTCTTATCAATCTACTATAGACCATTTAGATTATTACTTAATCATGATCCATCCGTATGTCTTTACATGCATGTTTAAGCTACACAATAACCTTAGATGTTAGTTTATTGGTTTGTGGTTAATGCAATTAATTTTGAAATAAAACATCAAATATTTATTACATAAATAAAAAGTTTTTACATTATAATTACAAACTATAGGACCCTACGAGATTTAGGGTATCAACCACAACAGGTCATACGTCAAAAGTATGTTAAAACTCTTCTAAAACTGATAAAATATTCATAGCCACCTTGGGCTCGCACATTCATAGGACCACAAAGGTCAGGATGTACTAACTCAAGAGGCTCCTTGGCTCTATAACCTTTTCCAGTAAAAAGTCGTTTAGTCATCTTGCCTTCAAGGCAAGACTCGTACACTGGTAAAGAATTTTCTTCTAACTCACTTAGAAGTCCATTCTTCACCAATCTCTCATCCAATAGTCAAGAGACTTTTAGGTTTATTGGATTTCGATTCAAACAATAGATCTATTCAATAACACCTTTATTGAATTATTAAAATTAGTTCCAATGTTTACATACCACAAGTTTTAGGACATAAAACCCAACAGTGTTTACAAGAAAATCATCAACAGCTCAGTAGCTTTCCTTGTACTATATATGGTTTATATCCTACTCATTAGGAATGATGTACGTTTTCTGACTGATGTAAAGAAATGGCTGGCCACCCAATTCCAAATGAAAGATTTGGGAGAGGTGCAGTTTGTTCTAGGTATTCAGATCATTAGGGATCATAAGAACAAAATGTTGGCCTTATCTCAATCGTATATTGACAAGATGCTTATCAGATATTTGTTCAAGTCATCATGCTTCACCTCATACTGGCATAAGAGTTGATTAATTATCAATTTTGAGTCATCGAAGATCTCTATACAAGCTACTCCAATCTCTAAGGCCATTTGAAGACCAATTATCAAGGCTTGGTATTCAACGATGTTGTTTGAGCATAACTCGACAAGTGCGAAGCTATAAGGCAACATGTGTTTTTCGAGACGATGTGAAGAAAAGCTAAGTGATCGTGTAGCTTTGGGCATTGATCGTGAGGTATCCTGTACTAGACGATCGTGTACCTGCAGTAGCTAAACGACGCGTTCAATTTGCTATACGATAGCACTGAGCGATCGTTTAGTTTTGACGTGTTCAAGAAAATTCTAAAAGTCTCATATCTTACCCAAAACTTCACCACAAGGCAAAATCTGACAAACGGTGGCGAAGGAAGGCAATGGTCGACGGAGATCAGCGACTGGGCTTGGGCGGCGGAGAAGATCTAAACGAGCGGCTTGACTGGGGAGTCGCGGTTGAAGAACGGTGGCGCTCGACGAGCTCCGATGCTAACGACATTGAGGGGTCGTGACGGGCCCGTGGGGCCCCCCAAATGAGCTTCGTTCGCAAAAAACCGTCTGGCACACGACTTTTTTCATCATTCTTAACCCCTGGGTCCATTTTCGCACTTTTTTCGCTAGGGCAGCCCGCAGGCCCAGGGCCGTTTGGCGGCACTAAACGAGCTGCCGTTGCAAAAACCGTCTGCACACGGATTTTTCATAGTTCTTAAACTCTGTTCTGTTTTCGCACATTTTCGTGCCGGAAGGTTCAGGATCGTAAAGAACAAACGGTTAGCCCTGTCTAAACACTCTAAATTGAGTTGGACCAACAAATACGGACCGATGTCTTTCTCATCCCTATTTGGAAAGCTGCTATAAATCTAAATACTTTAGATTGAGTGTGGGACTCAAAATAGCTGAATCAAAGGAACTTGGAGAATGCTCACTGTATAACCCAAATGAAAACACCTTCTTCTACCCGAATTTTTCAGAAAAATTCAATCGGTTGTAGTAAAAATAAAATATTCAACTGAGAAAAATCAAGAAGTGAAGTAAATATCATATATATACTCACAAGCGTTCGTACAAACTGTTACAAACTACAAGACACGAGACTTTAGGGCATCAACCCCACGCCCACTGCCAGAAACTCGTTACTCGAATGCCTTTGATGACTCGTTGCTCAATCCTCTTCACTTGGTAGCATTTTCTTGCGAGTTATGGAGGGGCGTAAACCTAGTTTGCTGTTTCTTCAAAATCTAAGGTTGTTCCTGCACATGTGCTAGTGACAAATCCTAAGAAATTGAAACCTCGTTCAAGGTTATGCCAATTTGTTGGTTACCCTAAGGAAACGAGAGGTGGTTTTTCTAACGACCTAAAAATCCAGGTATTGTATCGACAAACGCTACATTCTTAGAGGAAGACCACATGAGGATCATAAACTACCAAAAAAAATTCGTATTCCAAGAAGCTACTGAATCGATGAAAACGTTGCTTTGTCTGAATGGCAGGAGTGAGGCGGCTGCTAGGGCATGTGAACGGTAAAGGGGAAAAAGAAAACATGGGGGGGGGGGGGGGCATGGTGTGAGGAAGAAGAAGAAAAGAGGATTTTGTTTTATATAATAATATAATAATAATAATAATAATAATAATAATTATATAATAATAATAATAATAATAAACTTAAAAGGAAATAGAATATACTTTTATTTTATTCTTTTCCTTATTCTACTTTATTTTATTAAATTCCTTTCCTTCCCAAAATGAAACCCGATGTTAATTGGGATTTTATTATTTCGATACGTACGCTTGTGTTCTGGTATCAATCCCCTTAAGGAGAACTTTTGAGTATGCACTTAATTTTCAAAATTCCAATAATGAAGTTGAGAATGAGGCTCTTCTCATAGGATTAAGGATTACAAAGGAAATATGTGTTTACAATCTTTTAATATTAAGTGATTCTCAGTTGATAGTAAAACAAGTAATACCTACAAATGTGGTTATTTTAATTTCCTTAATTTCCATATATATATAATCTACATGCACATTGATTCAATGGTTGGAGGTAATTGGAATCTTCCACCTCCACATATAATTGAACTAACAAAGTACAACTTACTAAACTTAAATATAAAAATTCCGATTTGCATTTTCTACTGCAATCTTCACTCTACAAATGAAGAAACCAATTAAGAAAATATCAAATTAAAGAAATGAAAGAGAAGAAGAAGAGAGTGGGAATTAGAATAACCATAGTTATGGAGGCATCGAGAACTTGGACGCCAATGTTGAGGGCACGAGAAGGAATAAAAGCAATGAAGAGAAGAAGAAGAAGAAGAGTGAACTTTTAGGGAGAAACGTGTAGACGTAAAGTGAAATATCATACACCCCATCCCATTTAATGTTCTACCTAGGGATTCATTAACTTAGAAAATCGGCTACTGATTTTAACTAAGTGGTTTGTTTAATTTGCTAAAAAATAACATTTGCTTTTGATGATTAAACAAGTTTGATTCAAGTCTTATTAAATACTTTAACAGACTGTCATCAAATCTGCAATGATGTTGGATGCGGTGCTGAAGAAGGGGCGAGGATAAGATTGAAAATGAGATAGAGGAGAGAGAAGTGAGAGAAAGAGGGTTTTTTTTTTTTTTTTTTAATTATTGGTTACGTTTTATTATTGTCGGCATTCAAATAATAAAAATATTATTCTATTGATGTTTTAGTTTATGTACTTTCAATATATCTTAAATTTACTCCACGTTGTTAGTTCATCGTTGATTATATTTTTTAAAAAATTAGGTTGCATTAACATTTATTTTATAAACCGAACCCAAACGTCTTGAACCGGACCATCAAAGTCTGAACCGGATAAGCCAAATACACTTTGAGGCTGAACCGGATTGGGCCTTGAGAAAACCGGTCGAATTGGCTGCTCTCGGTCTAACCTTATCTATAAAACCTCCCACTGCTGAGGCTTCTACGACTGCTTGCGTCACTCTGTTTAGGCCATTATAGAAAGTTTCCATAAGAACACAATCTGGAATCCCAATATGGGGAATAAGTAAATTCCATCTTATGTAACTGAGTTTCCAGTTCCCAAATTAGACAAGTCCCCAAAAAGATAAGCATGTTGAGTTGGCAATCTGGTCACTCTCACCCATACTAATCAAAGGACTGCCCTTAAAGGCAGGAGTTCTCAAAACACTTAGGTTGAAGTTGAAAACTTGTTAGGTAAGAAGATAAATACACTACGATTTGATTGTGGTGGAGAGTATATGGACCTCAAATTTCAGAACTATATGATAGAACATGGGATTGCGTCCCAACTCTCGGCCTCCAACTTGGAGTCACGTAGCCTATGCGATAAGACGATACATGATATTAAATGCAATTGACGCATGAGCGATGGAGGTCAAATAAAAAAGATCAAGTTGGTAGCTGAAGTGTAAGGTTTGCGACAAAGCCAATGGACTTTTGACACGAACCAGACACTGCGATAGGACATGGAATTTAATGCATGGTATCAGCATAATCATTAGTGAGAGATTCAGAAGACTTCCTTTTAGACATAAATAGCCCACAAAATTTCCATTTGTCATATTTCATAGTCATAATATGTGGCAATGGATAAAAGTATTCTAATTGATTTTATCATGGCAATAGGAGAAAAAGTTTCTTCATAATCAACCTCTTCTCTTTGGGTAAAACCTTTTTCCACGAATCTGGCTTTATAGGTTTGCACCTTGCCAGTTGGTCTCATTCTATTTTGTAGATCCATTTGCAATCTATAGGTTTAACCCCATATGGTTGATCTACAAGTTCTCAAACAGAGTTGAAGTACATAGACTCCATTTCAATGTCCATGACTTTTATCCACTGTTCCTTATGCTCGAGACTAGCCACATCAGAGTTACCGCATAGCGTTGCGATGCTGTCCCTTTTTCTATAAATGTAATTCTTCCGATTTAGGTCAGAGGGGATGGCGAAAATTAATGGGGACATGCTAAATTACGATGGAGGCCGAGGAGAGGCCCTATTTTCTTCCATTCCTTCTTTATTTTCAGTATTATATGATAGTTTTTCAAAGCACTATTACCAATTAGTGTAAGACATTTTCAGGCACAGATTGAAAGATTTACTGATCAGATTTGATTTATCGGTGACAGTGAAATCGTTTGCAAGCCAAAATGATGGATTCTAAAGAGTTTTTAGTTTATGAGCGATACAAAGCCGTTAGCCTTGGGAAATTTGAATTAAGAGTTTTTAGTTTTGGTGGGTTTTCAGTAAAAAGGTATGAACACGACCGGGCCAACCCAATAACAAGGGTGAGTGTTATTTATTAACCAAAATTTTATGGAAGCGGAGTAGGGTCTACACATTTCTTATAATAAATTTATGGAAATAATACAAACGAAAAGAATAATAGAAAACACACTAAAAGAAGGAGGGCTTGAAACTTTGTCCTTGTGGTTAATAGTCACACACTCTGACCAACTAAGCTATTCCAACAACTATGTTTTAAAGGAGAGATAAAAGTTATTTATGATTATTTTCATTAAATTAGTAATATATACACACACACATATATATTATTAATTAAAATTAAAAAAAATTTGAATTTTGAAAATTTGAAATTTCTTTTTCTTTTTCTTTTTTTTTTTGAAATTCAAATAATTAGGGAGGGAGTTATTGTAACTCCATCAACCCACTCTCTGCATTAAAGTGTTGCACGTGCGGACGATCATGTAGCTACATGTGATGCTAAACGATGTGCTAGACAATAGCACTAGATGATAGCGCTAAACGATGAGCTTGGGCGCTAGACGATGCGTTAGGCGCGAGCGCTAGGCGATAGACACAAACATTAGGCGATGGCGCTACACGATAAGCGTGAGCACTAGATGATGGGTGAAAGACTAGACGATGGGCATTGGCTAGGTGATAGGCGAAGTGCTACACGATAAGCGTAAGCCTATCGATAAGCAGACGCGCTAGATGATGGGCGTGATGCGTTAAGACGATGGGGTCAATACTACAGATGAGCGACAGCGAAAGATACACAATGAGCGATAGCGAGATCGTTAGGTGATAAGCGACAATGAGAGATCACTAGACAATGGAGCTCAAATATTAATTATATGAATGTGATTCATATAAATACTATAGGTTAAATTTAATTTGAATTTGATTCATATTAAAAATTATATGTTAATTGAGAGAATAACCTATAGTTTATATTATATAATATAACATATACGACGATTTGTTGTTTTTGTTGAGAAAATCTCTTCTTAGCTTGATTTTGATCTTTTTAGTTAAGCTCGTTAGGTAGATTCTTGTATATATATATATATATATATATATATATATATATATTTAAAGTTAAAATTTTGTTATTGAGAGATTAAAAGAGCGATTTGAATGTTATTTATATAACTAATGTTCAATTAGAGACTACTCGGTTCTACCTTTTTGGTGCTCAATACCTACAAAATAGCATAATTAACATAAAAAATTCATCAATGAGCCTAAATTAAGCTAGGAATTATAGCTCTTTTTTAGAGCTATCAATGACACAAGTTATCTCTGTTAGTATGTTATCAGTGATAGAAGCTATCATCAATAACCACGATATAAGTGATATGGTAAGTTGGTTATCATATATTTTTATAATAATATTAATTATTGGATAACTATATCTTTTTCTCTAATAACCAATTGAGTGAGAGGTTATTGGTGGTTTCATGGTAACCGTGAGATAAAAAGAAAAATGTTTTCCTAAATTTAGTAATGTTAGATTGAGATTTCCATTCTCGAAAATTACTCACGGTGACTGTCAAGTAAATTGGATTTACTAAACTACAACTTGGAGAGACTAGACAATCGTGGAGAGTTTCTATAAGATAGCTGTTGCATAAGGGATCCGTCTCATTTTCTCAACTTCTTGAGGTGTCCTAGGACACTGTTCCTTAGATAAAATAACTTCATGCCCGAAAGGGAGTAAACCTCTCTTGGAGTTCTGCATCGAAAATTTGACGAGCATCTTGTCAATGTACGATGCCCGAGACAGGGCTAGTGTTTTGTTCTTTCGATCTTTAAAGATCTGAATGTCATTTATTGTCGGTCACTCCACTAAAAGTTGATAGTAGCACTCTTTGCACTGCGGATATATTTATGTGTCCATTGGATATAACCAATGAACAGTAAGTCGACACTTCATAAAATGCTCGTAACTACGGCTGGGTCAAATTTACTGTTTTACCTTTGTAGTTACACCCAAGTTGAGGGAGTCAACTATGAGAAAACTTTCTCACCTGTTGCCATGTTAAAGTCTATTCGGATTCTCTGTCCATTGCCTCATATTATGACTATGAAATCTGGTAAATGGATGTCAAGACTGCCTTTCTAGATGACTATGAAATCTGGTAAACAGAGACCAGACGATCGCTTATCAAACTCTAAACGATGGTTTACAAAACTCTATACGATCGCTTACAGTCTCTACACGATCGCTGAGTAATTCTAGACGATCGCTTATAAAACACCTTGCGGTAGATCCCCATATCTTGTGGAAAAAATTGAAAGAGAGGTATGATCATTAAAAAAAAACAATTATTCTTCCTAAAGCTCGTTATGAGTGGATGCACTTGAGGCTACAAGATTTCAAATCAGTAAGTGATTACAACTCCACATTATTTAAAATCAGTTCAAAATCGTTATTATGCAGAGAGAAAATTATTGATGCTTATATGTTAACGAATGTTGATTAACTAGGTTAAAGAGTTTGATCGGTTAGTCTCGGATTGTTGGAGCCCATGATCTGAAGGTCCATCGGGTCTTCTTGCTAGTTTAATATGGACAAAATTGAAGAACTGGGTGAAGTAAGAATTTAAAATGTTCAAATTTTGGTTTTAGGAAAAATTGTATTTTATAGGAGATATAATTTATAATTAAATAATTTATTTATTGATTAATTATTTTTTAGAGTATACTTGATCATTAGCAATGAACAAGATCAAGAGCAAAAAGTTTGCAAGCTTAATCGGTCAATTTATGGACTGAAACAAGCATCTTGATCTTGGAATATAAGATTTGATACTGCGATCAAATCTTATGGCTTTGATCAGAATGTTGATGAGTCTTGTGTTTACAAGAAAATCATCAACAGCTCAATAGCTTTCCTCGTGTTGTATGTGGATGATATCCTACTCATTGGGAATGACGTAGGTCTTCTGACTGATGAAAAAGAATGGTTAACTGCCCAATTCCAAATGAAAGATTTGGAAGATGTGTAGTTTTTAGGGATCCAAATTATAAAGGATCGTAAGAACAAAAGGTTGGCCTTATCTCAAGCATCATATATTGACAATGTGTTGTTTCGGTAGTCTCTCGACTTCTCCGAACATTAATTCCCTCCTCAGAATTCCTCCTTTGAATATCCTCGTGTGGTAGCATTGAATAGTATTTATAGACTTCCAAACAAAACAATTCTTCATCTCACTAATGATTGCGTGGATGGGCAACATTAATTTTCATACCCTGTTGCACCGTCTGATGATCACCGGAGGTTTAATGAATTCTTGGTGGGTGCAACATGTCTACTCTCTGTTTTAATTATTAATTCGTTTGTGGATGTGTGGATTATTAGAGTTTTCTGGGATGTAACCTTGATTTATTTAATTCTCAAGTTAATTGTAAAGCCTCTGTGTTTTTGGGCACAATTAATCGCTATCGAGTCTACTTTGAAGATGAACATGAAAAACCCATTTTTCATTTTTGTGTAATTTTCAATTTCCAAAATCCAATTTTATTTCTAAAATCAAAATTTATTGATTTTACAAATTAGTTTCATAAATTAATTTTCTAATAAAATAAATAATTATTTAAACAATTTAAATGATCTTTGGTCTATCTCAATCAAATTTTAAAACACTTTTAAAAAATAATTAAAGTCTAAGGTTTGCATGCAACTCTTTATTATTGATTTTAATTCTAATTTCATTAATTATAACTCTTATAAGAAATGAAACAATTAAAACCAACTACCATTGCGAGCTAGACATACATAAGTTATTTATAACAATTATAAATTAACCTAAGGTAGTGTCATCGGACCATAGAGGTCTGAATGTACAAGGTTCAAGGCTTCCTTGGTTCCAGTAAAAGGTCGTTTGGTCATCTTGCCTTCGAGGCATGATTCACATACCGACAAGAAGTTTTCTTATAAACTTTTTAGAATTCCACACAACAATATCAATTAATCATGAAAATAAATAGTAACTATAATCTTAATTATCTTTGTCATTTGTATGCATTAGCTCGTAGCCTTCAATTTTTTCTCTAACAATTTTAAAATGTAAGCTTTAAAATGAAACTTTTTACGAGCCGTTTGGGCTCCAAACTCAATTGGATGGATGAGCTATTATAATCCACCTTAGTATTATCTAAACGATTGCTTAACAAAACCTAAATGATCGCTTAGTTATTATCTAAACGATCGAATAACAAAACCTAAGCGATCGCTTAGTATTAGCCAAACGATCACTTTATAAATTAGTACACGATCGTATAATGGATATCTAAACGATCACGTAATAGTTAGCTGAACAATCGCTTAGTATAAGGATTAAGGTGGGATACCTGATCCTGATGATACTACGGATACAGTCTACTTTACAGAGGTTTGCAAGTGTTGTAAACTACTACAGATGGTAGATCCTGACCATTCTTATGGAGACATGTGAGTGAGGATGTCTCGTTCCTTGATCGTATAGTAGCTTCTTGTGATCATCAAGTAACGCTGATTGAGTATGAATGATCGTGTAGCATGGATCGAGTGCCTTTGACTATGCGATGAAGCATGAAGGCCACGCAATCGTGCAATGCACATCGTGTAACACATGCCTAAACAATCGAGTAGACGAAAATTATGCGATGAATCATGATCGTCTAAACGATCGAGGAGTTCGGAGTAAGGGTTGTTGTTCTTCAAGGAAGAAGACAACCAAGTGTTGGTCGGGCCGTGTAGACGATAGGGTAGGAGATCGTTGAGTACTGGATGCTCGGGTGTCATTTAACGAGCGTGCACTAGACGATCGTATAGCTCAGCAAGCCCCATCGCTTAATTACTGACTATACGATCGTGGAGTAAAGGTGGGGTAAATCATTTACCTTCCGCGTGTTGAACGATCAGGCTTCGCAGCCTCGTTGTCAATCTAAGCGAATTGTTTAGCTTTTCGTGCTATCGTCTAGTGTGCGCTAAGAGAATCTTTTACTTGGAGGCACTTACTAAACGGTGGAGCTTCGCCTGGTAGTTCAAGACTCGATTCGCCTGTGATTCGGTTTGCTCGATGGAAAAATGAAATAGATAGAATTTTTCATTCCGTGTCTCTCGTGAGCTAAATGATAGGCAGTGTACTCTAATGAAGCGATACAACCATTTCTTCCAAAATGAAAACATTTTTCATTTTATCCTTCAGTTATGAAAATTGAATAAAACCTCCCACTTTCAAGCACGGTTAAGGAGAAACCACCAATAATGATCTCATAATTGTTTTAATTATAAATAAATATAATAATTAGCTTATCATATTATATTTATAACTTATAGTTTTAACAGCACATCATATGCAACATTTAAACCATAGTCTTTTCTCCTTTACTTGATATAAATCATATTTACATCATTTTCGTCCAATTAATGTATCTCATACACAGTCACCATAGGGGTTGTGTCTAACAGGAGTCAGATCATTGTTGGTGGAGCTGGCGACCACCCTGCAGGTTACACAGAATTGTGTCTAACAGAAGTTAAATCTGTTGGGATTGGTGTCCTAATTCTCCCGGAGTCTAGTTGTCTTGATAAAGATACACAAAATCTGTTGGGATTGGTGTCCTAATCTCCCGGAGTCTAGTTGTCTTGTAAAGATACACATTGTTCAATGAATAAAATAAGTATTATTTAATTCTGGCATTTACTCATATTCCAATAAACAAAGCTCCTTGGTTATCTTATATGAACTTAAGCATGTATATGTGATATACAAGTGGATCACGCCTTAAGTGATAACCTAAATAGGTCTGTAGTATAAGGATTAAGGTGGGATACCTGATCCTGGACACTACGGATACGACCCGCTTTGTAGAGGTTTGCAAGTGTTGTAAACTACTACAGATGGTAGATCCTGACCATTCGTTTTGGAGACGTGAA